>NC_062194.1:5559940-5579940 GCF_912470025.1 Vespa velutina
GAAATGGGAAAGAGAGAATGAGAGAGAAAATCGATCTTATTGAGATTCTCTCTTCCATCTCTCTTTATCATTCTCTCCCTCCCTCTCTCTCTCTCTCTCTCTCTCTCTCTTTATATATATATATGTAAAATCTACCCTGTTTTAATTTCATTATTTGCAAGTGTTATATTCGAAAAACCGATCTGTGACGATGTGTCAAAGCAAAATCACCGAGAGAGAAATATCCATTACCGGTGCGTATTACACCATTTTCCGGTAACGCGAGACTAGTGTTTTTCACGTTAATTAAATTAACGCTTTTCCTACCATTTTCAGACACATTCGTATCTAATTCTATCTGATATATATATATATATATTTAGTTACACGGATAGCTTCAATATTCGTTTGAACTCAAAACCATTATAGTCATAGAAACGTTGATGGGCAATGACGATAATAATAATAAAAATAATAATAATAATAATAATTATTATTATTATTATTATCACACTCACAATCACAATCGTAATAATAATAACAATAATAACGATAGCCGGCAGTACTAATAATGGTAATAACGACGAGAAGTTTACGCGAGAGACGAATTTATCTCGTATAATTTATCATAGCTAATTGGGAATGCCACAACGAGCACGGACGTGTTCCGTCCTATCGTTAACGGACGTCCACCGTCTCTCTCCCTGTCCATTTGGGTGCTTCAAGCGTATATCATGTTAATTAAATAACAAGCAGGTACGTAGTAGCGGAAGTTCGACCTAAAATCGATCGATAATTCAACAGCTTCTCGATTTTGTCACTTGCCTTTTGTCGCGAGAATTTAATACCATCTCCGTTTTGGTTTATAGTTATTTCAATATTTTTTCTGTCGGCTTTGGAGTAATTAAGTGGGGGGTTAAAAAAAAAAAGAAAAAAAAAGAAAAAAGGAACAAAAAGAAAAAAATAAACAAAAGAAAAAAAAATGCAAAAAGAATTCGATCCTCCTTTCTCTCTTATTAATGCTCGTACCTTAATAAATAATTTTGTATTACTATTCGTGCGTGTATCATCTATATGTAAAATGAATGAAATTTTTCGATATACCGATAAATGGAATATTTTCATTCATCCCTTTGCAAAATACTTTTACACGAATAAAATATATTTTTATAATTTCAATAACGCCCGATTTATATTTGTGATTACATTAAAAGAAAAGTTTTTATCATAGAAGATCCGATTATTATTTTCTCAATTATTTTATTTTTCAATAGTATATGTATATATATATATAAATATTTTTTTTTTCAATAATATACATAGATAGAATTTTTAATTAAGCATTATGAATTAATCAATTGGAGAATAAGTTTCATAATGTTCTTTTAGCGTTGAAATTCATTCTTCTTATGACGATAAAACGATAAGAGAGAAGAAAAGGAAAAAAGAAAAAAAAAAAAAAAAAGGAAAGGAAAAAAGAAGAGAGAAACGATAAAGAACAAAGAATCATTCGCGTCATTGTCATCATCGTCGTCATCGTCGTTATCGACGTTATAGTCCCACAATATGATCTTACTCGAAGATTTTCCCCGGAGGGCTTGCAATGTAATACCAAAGTCCGATCTCTCTTTATCTTCCGAGTCGAAGCACGTTGCTTCGCGCACGTCAGAAGCAAGAAAGTATCGATTCTCCCGAAGGAGTTCCCGAAGGGTTCCTCCTCCATAACGACGGATTAGGAAATCCATAAATTCATCGAATTCTCCATCGAATACCGGGCCAATCTGTCGAGACTCGGTACCCTCTCGTGTTTTATTACTTTCTCTTTTTCTCTCTCTCTCTCTCTTATTGATTATTTTACTCTTCTTGGCATTCAAGTCTTTCTTTTAGATCAGTTGCCTTCTATCTCTTTTGCTTTCTTTTATTCTCTCTCTCTCTCTCTCTCTCTCTCTCTCTCTCTCTCTCTCTCTCTCTCCTTATCGATTCTTTCTGTATATATCCTTTAATCTTTCAAAGACCAACTCTCTCTCTCTCTCTCTCTCTCTCTCGGTTCTTTTTCTTTATTTATTTCTTTATTTATTTATTTCTATCTCACTTCTAATAAAGAATGATAAATTTAACATTTCGAGATATGTATATTCAAGATATAAATCAAATGATTTTAATGTTAACGAAAAGAATTTATCGTTTTTAAAGTACCATCTATTTCTACTGCTATTACTACTATCACTATTACTACTACTATTCTATTACTACTACTACTACTACTATTACTACTCTTAGATCTCGCGTCGTATCATTCGAAAGTAAATTCGTTATATAAAGCTGTTGTCTTTCTATGATGTCGATTGAAGGAAGATGAATTTCGAGTGAACTGTAATATAAAAGATAACAGGGATAAGATAGAGAGAAAGAAAGAAATACAAAGAGAAAGATACCTTTAGAAAAATAATTACTAAACCATAGAGATCGTTCAATGGGATAACGCGTTCTCACGAGTTAATAAACGAAAGTTTCTATATTCACGGAATTTCTACAATGCAATCCAGAGAATCGAATAACGCGTTATTATTACTGTTGTTGTTATTGTTGTTGTTATTATTAGTATTATTATTATTGTTATTGTTATTGTTATTATTCACTTTATCTCGATGCTTGTTAAGGATATATTCGAATATCGATAGAATAAATTAGACATTAAAACTGTTGATAGATCGATCGGCAAGGCGAGAGAGAGAGAGAGAGAGAGAGAGAGAGAGAGAGAGAGAGAGAGAGAGAGAGAGAAATATTCTCGAAATATCGACATTTATATTGAATAAAATGTGAAAGAAATGTTGGAATACTTGGCAAACCGGTTTCTCATTCTTTTCGCCATAACGAAAAGCAAAATGAACAAAAAAAAACAAAAAAGAAAAAAAAAAAGAAAAAAAAGAGAAAAAGAAAGAAGAAAAAGAAAAAAAAAGAAAGATAGAAAGTAAGTAAGTAAGTAAGTAAGTTAATAAGATATAAAGAAAGAAAGGAAAAAACAAGAGAAAAGAAGAGAACGAAATAAGAAATGACAGATGATCTCTAAGGAGATCAATATTTCAGTGGGATATAATAAACTCGATATCGAGAGTAACATCTCGGATTAAATCGATCGCTCTCTCTCTCTCTCTCTCTCTCCCTCTCTCTCTCTCTCTCTCTCTCCTATTTTTCACTCGTATTTCAGAACAGCATAATTTATCGATACTGTCGTTCGTTACTTCTGTTACATGATCTCGATCATTAGTTACGTATAAGCGTATAATTACGTATTCGCGCGTACGACGTTTATTGCCGGAGATTAACCTGTTAGCCCCACGTGGAATTATTAATGCACCAACCGTTATAAAGCAGAAATGCAAATCGACGATCAAGCCAATAAGTTGTCATCGTCGTTATCGTTGTCATCGTCGTTGTCATCGTCGTTGTCATCGTCATCGTTGTCGTCGTTGTTATTATCGTTGTCGTTGTTGTTGTCGTTGTTGTTGTTGTTGTTGTTGTCGTTGTTGTTGTCGTTGTTGTTGTTATTGTTTTACCAATACACGCCTCGACTTTTTTTAATTAATCATGCGTGACGAACTCGTGTTCTCTCTCTACTCACTACATACACGTATCTTTTTCTTTAACCATAGTTGTCTCTTGAACCTTCATCGGTCGTATAAAAAGCATTCAAAGTCTATCGCCGTGAGTCGTTTACTCGACAAGAGACGACGGGTTATATACGAGGAAGAATTAAGCGCACGTTTTCTCTCCTTAGACTCTTGTATACCAAAAAAAGAAGAAACAATATATATAAGAGAGAGAAAAGAATCATTCTTTTTTCGTATGTACGAAACACTGTCGTACACGCACGTGTGTGGTCCAAAGTCGTCGTCGTCGGGCAAAGAGAAATAAAGAGAAAACGAGTGTAGTCCTTGACGTTTCGAAAGCTCATACATATTTTCTTTTTTCCTTTTTTGACCCTCCCCCCTCCCCCAACCCCCACTTTTTTTTCTTTCTTTTTTTTTCTCTTTTTTTTTTTTTTCTTTTTTCTTTTTACCTTCCTTTTTCTCTTTTTTCCTTTACGTTCCCCTTTGAACTGAAAATAAAGAGTTTATGTAGTTCTTACATTATTTTTAAATCTTTCAGACTTCATATATTTTAAGTGTGTCTACGACTTTACAAAAAAAAAAAAAAAAAAAAAAAAAAAATGAAAGAGAAATAAAGAAAGAAAGAGAGATAGAGTGTATGTGTATAAGAGAGAGAGAGAGAGAGAGAGAGAGAGAGAGAGAGAGAGAGAGAGAGAGAGAACAAAAAGAAAATACAATTCTATTCGTATTCTTACCGAGGGAGACAATTTTTTGTATGATACGACGTAGTAGGTACATCGTAATTCTGTTTATTGGTTGACATTTTTTTGAAAGAGTCCCACAAAGAGTTCTACGAAAAGAGAAAGAGAGAGAGAGAGAGAGAGAGAGAGAGAGAGAGAGAGAGAGAGAGAGAGAGAGAGAGAGAGAGAGAGAGAGAGAGAGAGAGAGAAAAGAGATAGAGACTCGAATATATGTACTCGACGTAAAAATAGTTATTTCTCTTTATGGTATCGGAAATGTGTCACTCCTTGGCATATGCCGCAAAAACGCCTGCGAAACATTCGTTTATGTAGAAGACCGCCTTCGCGGCAGTAAGAGTAAATACTGTTATTACATCTTATCAACGAGTATATGCTTTACTATCGCGACAGTAAATTTTCTACGGGCCACAGCTCGGCAATAATTGTGAGATATCGTAGTTCGTGCTCGATATTATCATGGATAGTTAGGAACCCTTTTCTTGCTCCCCCCCCCCCCCTTTATTTTCTAGTCAATGAAAACGTATTCGATTTTCCTTTCGCGATATATCAAAATTTTTTTTCAATCTCTTATAAAATGTTAACCGAAACAGATCTAACCAGTCTTTCTTCTTGACTTTATACGAATTTACATTAGAAAAATATATTAGAAATATATATTAGAAAATCGAATCTAATTTCGACGATTTTCTCTACTTTATATATCGTGATTATATATGTCGATGATATATGAGACTAATTATTAATTAATAATATACTACTATTTAGTATATATATTTAGTATATATATATATATATATATATATATATGTGATCGGTATATATGGAATATTTTGGTCGATGTAAATAATTATTTGTCAAGTTTATATTACTTATTGATATTTTGATATATATATTGATCATTTAAAAGTATTAATAAGAAATTTAATAATAAAAGATTTAATAATTTAATCTTAATCAAGGAAACGCGTTATTGAAAGATTTCATCTTTTTTTCGGGAGAGTAAGAGGAGAAATAAGGTTAATAATCGAATATTTATGAAATGTGAATAGAGAATTGAGATAGAGTTGTCTTTATATCTTTCCTTTTCATAGAATATGAAAAGATTTGTAATCGAAGTCGAATTCATGCTATATCTCGATTTAGTTCCTATGTCCGATCGATCGATCGATCGATCGATCGTTCGTAAAAATTCGGTCTTTCGTTCACAACGAGTTAACATAGTTTTCAATCGAGGACAAAAGCTATGCCTGAATGACTATGTTATTATTTCTCTCTCTTTTTCTCGTAGCAATGAGACTTGATTTATTTTTGGAATATCCGTAAAAAGTCACGACGATTGGACAAGAAACGGTATCAAATCCGTATGACCTTTCAACCTCCCTCCTCTTGCCGCTTATCGATCGACTCCTCGAACTGTCTTTAATCCATTGAAAAAAAGAAAAAAAAAAAAAAGAAAAAGAAAAGAAAGAAAGAAAGAAAAAGGATAAGAGAAGAGGAAACATTCGACGATTATATTGCTTTATCGTCCTACGCCGTGTTCCATGTAAAAAAAAAAAAAAAAAAAAAAAAAAAAAAAAAAAAAAAGAAGGAAAAAAAAAAAGAAAAAAGAATATTTCCGACGATAATACATGTAGCGTATAACTTCGACATAATATTGTAACGTTCTCTAAAAATGACGATATAAACGTTATACGAATGCCATGAATTCGAAAGTAATCGAATATCGTAGGCGTTTTCCATCCTGTCACCGCGAATTCCCGTAAAAGTGAATTCGTAATAGCCTAAAACCGTTTCTCGTCTCTCTCTCTCTCTCTCTCTCTTTCTCTTTTTTCATCGTCGTTCAATAAAGTCTAGAAAATAATCTATATGACGGTGTCCGGATATGATCGATAATTCATATCAATTACTTCTCGATGGTTCTAGATTGACACGAAGCAAACACGTTTGTAATCATACGGTATATATTATTCGAAGTTGGTATAATGGAAATGAGGTTCTTACATTTAATAGATAGCTACGTACTTATAAACGTACGTATACATACATACATACATACATAAATACATACATAAATACATACATACATATATATATATATACATATATATATATAATTTATGAATATTATTAGTTTGTATTATAGCTTTATTTAGGAGAGTTCGCATATTCCGTTGGTATGTTAATTAAGTGAAAATGGAACGTGCTTTCAATAAAATGATCCAATTTTTCTTCATCTTCTTATTCTTCATCTTCTTTCTACTCTTCTTTCTCTTTCTCTTTTACGTAATTGAATGAGTTTTCTACATGGACTATACCTCAGCCCGAGTGCCCTTGTCGATAAACGCGTTAATTAGGATTAGAAGCCGACCGTATGATCCTAACATCGACCACACCTCCGATAACGGCCTCGTGACACGTACATACATACATATCTCGTCGATATCATTCAAGCGTATCTATCTCTTCCTCTCTCTCTCTCTCTCTCTCTCTCTCTCTCTCTCTCTCTCTCTCTCTCTCTCTCTCTCTCTCTCTCTCTAAAACAGAAACGTGTATATATATATATATATATATATATATATATATATATTTCTTTTTTATAACTGTAGATATACATTGAATGTGTTCTTCTTTCTTCTTACTTTACTCCTAGGAGAAATACACCAGCCGTTGGGAATTTTCGCGTGGGATTGTACCGGGAGGACGTAAAGTTCTATATAACTGCATAGCCCCGGCTCTCTTTATTGGAAGCAAGTCCCCTTTGAATCGAGCTCTTGAGTCCCGTACGTATCCTCGTCCGTATCCTCTCCCCTCGTTCGTATTCTCATCGTCTGTCCTTATTCCGCGAACGATTTCACCCTACGCTCCATCTTCCTTTCTTCCTTCCTTCCTTCTTTCCTTTCTTCCTTCCTTTTCTTTCTTTATTTCTTTTTATCGCGAACTTCTTCGTCTCTCTTCGTTCTCTCTTTTTCTTTCTTTTTATACGTTCATCTTTTTCTATCTCACCTTGGCTCTCTCCGAACACCATTAGTCCTCTCTTTCTTTCTTTCTTTTTCTTTCTTCCTTCAAGTTCCTCTTTTTCCATCTCTTTTCTTTTGCTTCTTCTCCTCCTCCCTTTGAATCTTTCTCTCTCTCTCTCTCTCTCTTTCTCTCTCTTTCTCTCTCTCTCTCTCTCGTTCTCTGTGTATCTCTCACCTCGTTCTTCTTCTCCTTCCTTAAAGAACCTTTCGTCCTTTTTCTTTTTCTTTCTCCAATCCTTCTCCTCCATCCTTCTTCCATTACGTCCTCCTCGCTCGATCTCTCGCCCTCACTTTTTCTGATATTACCAGCAAAGCGAGGATGTACCATCACTAACACCTACGCATATACCTACAAATACACATACACACGTACATATATATAAACACACACACACACACACACACACACACACACATACACGTCGTATATTCTTATCCGGCAAAACTCTTACTTCATTCCAACATCGTACGCCAAGATTTGTTCACCCCAAAGTGTAACCAAACAATCGACCTATATATATGTATATATATATATATATATATATATATATATATATGTACATATATACATACATTTTATATAATATTTCCGACATCTTTCGTTACCATACATTTCGATCTACTATCGGAGATTATACGATAAGAATGAATAAGTTTAATAGAAGTACGAAAAAGTGTCAATGTGGAAAGATTTATCGTGGTTTTGAAAGTTTAGTATAACACGATATATACTGGGGTAAGAGGAGAGATGTTCTCTCTTTTTTTTCCTTTTCTTTTTTTTTTTTTTTTTTTTTTGTTGGGGCTTCCATTAACCCCTTTAATCGATTCACCTCGATTTAACTCGAGCATCGCTTGTCTTACATGAAAAGCTATTCGAACATGGTTTTTCTTTTTTTTCTTTCTTTCTTTCTTTCTTTCTTTCTTCTTCCCTTTCTTTTTAACCTACTCGTGATCTTTTATATATATATATATATATATATTTTTTTTTTCTTCCCTTTGTTCTTAATCTCGATAATACGAAAAGAAGTTGACAAGACAATATTGATGTCATTTACGTAGTACATTATCGTCACGCAATAGTTTTTGCCGTTCTCGTCCTCGTAGATGGAGATGCATTTAGTCACTTAGGTGCTACTAGCTGACACGAAGAGAGAGAGGAAACAAAGAGAGGATGAGGGAGGAGAATCAGATGAGAGAATTGGAAAGGTTGAAAAGACGCGTGACGAGGGTTGGATGGACGGTTTCATCATTCCCTCCTTCTCTTTCTCCACCTTCTCCTCCTGTTCCCACTCTCCTTCCTCTTTCTCTCGGTACTCGGTGCTATACGTTTATCTTTCTCGCAGTAAATGGGAGTGACGTAGACGACTCGAGGGGAACGACTCAATCAAGCAAAAGCGCCTCGGGGTTTCTTTCGAAAACGATTCGGGATTAGAGCCGTGCCAGGGAAAAACTGGACTATGTGTTTCCCTTTGTGATATCTGATGCAAAACGACGAAAACCGTAAAAGAGTTCTCATGTTTATAGATTTTAAAACGCATTCGATATATCTATATATATATATAACAATATTTTTCCTTTTTTCTTTTTTTTTCCTAAATCGTTTAATCTTTCGTAAATCGAATAAAAGTATTATTACATTTTTGTGAATGGATAGAGATAGCAATAATTGGTATTTCATTCTCGAAATTTCAATTATTTAAATAACTTGTTTATTTAAGGTGTACAAAATTCAATATTAACATTAGTTACTTTTAATTAATTGATTGAATAGAAATCGAATTTATAATGATGTAATATGAATGGAATTCTAGACAACTTTCACATCTTCTTTAAAAAAACATCCCGACATCGATTAGTTGTCAGGCCCTCTGGTATATTAATCCTCGTTTCAAGCTAATCCTCGGTCGACAGGTACCAAGATCGCATGCATACTTTCAATTAAATGTAGTCTTGCAAGGACAGTAGATGGTTGAGTTAAAACTAAAGAGACGTATATAACTCTTGCAACGAAATTTATTATCCGATACGTAAAGATCTCGTGGAATTTGTCGATATTAGAAGCAAGCTGTCTTTTAGAACCGGTTTTTCCAGCATCGAGTAAGATTAGGCGTCTCTCGTTCTTCTTCTCGCGTCGTTTAGATAAACTGCTACGTCATATCGTATTTAGCCTTACAAACTAGTAATAAGAGCTCGATCATTTAATAGCGGCGATCATTGCGGATAACTCCATATATTATTACTAATCCATTTAGATTTAATCGTTAATTAAAGCACACATATGTAATAGGTTTTATTCGTTGTAATTTTACTATAAGAAAATGGAAGAATTAATATTCTTTAAAATAGAATCTTTACCGATCGTTACTATTTGGGACGTACTCTCTATGTTGCAGGTGTATTGGTCGTGAACGTAACGTGGCGGGGTAAGACGTACGTCGGTACTCTATTGGATTGTACACGACACGATTGGGCACCTCCAAGGTTTTGCGATTCACCGACGAGCGATTTGGACGCACGTACACCTAAAGGTCGTGGAAAACGTGGTCGGGCAGCAGCAAATTCTACACCGGGCAACGATCTCAGTAATTTCACCGAGACAAGGAGTTCGGTGCACAGTAAATTACGAAATGGCGGTGCAAAAGGTCGAAGAGGTGCTCAGGGTTCACCGGCGGCGAGTCCAAGTCCGGCTGCCTTTGTGCCGCCGAGATCGGATCCAGCTGCTAAGAGAAAATCTCGTGGTCCAGAAGAAGAGGAGAAGAATAAAAGACGGGCACCACCTCCTACGCCTCCTAGTGGTTCGCCTCCGGCGAGCCCGGTCCTTTTGGAGTGTCCCGAACCGAATTGTAGTAAAAAGTACAAACACATAAATGGACTGAAGTATCATCAGAGTCACGCGCACGGTTCCGCGGACGACGACGATACGAAGGAGGGCATCACTAGTATGTCCGAGAACGACGAGAGCAACATAGAAGCTCCGAGTCCAGCCACGCCGGTGAAGTCTCCAGCGGACAAGCCGGAAGGAACCCCTGTCAGAGCGGCGAGTCCACCGGCGACGAGTTTACCGCCAGAGACACCACCGCCTCCACCTCGGGTACCTTCTCCTAGTATAGAGACACCTATGCCAGTTTTAACCTCGGACAAGGCTATCGTCAAACCTGGTGTTTTAAGGTTCGGCCAAGACGATTTACCTGCTCCTACGTCCGCGGCACCGCCTTCCTCGAGACAACAAAGTATCCAGCAACAACAACAGCAGCAACAACAACAGCAACAACAACAGCAGCAACAACAGCAACAGCAACAACAGCAACAACAACAACAGCAACAACAAAGTCAACCGTCGATAACATCGACGAATCCACCTCAAAGTCCGAGTCCTCACCCAAGTCAATCTCCCAGGCCCGTGCCTTCGCCACATCCCAGTACAAACATACCGCAGCCACTCAATATACCTCAACCTCCTCAACCTTCTCAAGTTCAACAACATCAGCAACAAAATCCGTTGTTGCAACAAGCCCAACAGACGTTACAAACCGGACCACCGCCTCAACTGCAATCGAGTCAACAGCAGCAACAACAGTTACAATCGTCCGTACAGCAACAATTGCCGCCGGCACATCAGTTGCAATCTGTACAGCATCCCTTGTCCACGCAGTTGGGACAACCAACTCAAGCGCATGTTATTCAGCAGCCAACTTTACAGCAGCAACAACAAAGTTTGCAAAGTATGGCGAGTCAGCATCCAGGTCTTCAAGGTCTTACCGGACAAGTTTCACAACAAACGGGTCTACAAACCGGGCCTCCGACGACTGGACATCCTGGACAAGGTGTACAATCTCATATGCAACAGTATCCAAGCGTTTCGCTGCACACGAAGATGCCACAATTCAAAGTAAAGCCTACTGCGGCATTGATGCCAGAGCAGGATAAGAGTAAGGACCCGCGAACGCCGAAGCCGCAAGGTTACAAAAAGAAATCGAAAAAATCACCCGGTGGAAGTCCGCATCCTTCGCCTTTGGAAACGCCGATAGTCGATTCCGCGAGGGAAGACGTCCAAAGTCCGGCCTACTCGGACATATCGGACGACGCGGCGCCTGTTCTCGAGGCAGAACCCGCCGACAAGTCGAAACAAAATCAAGAAAAGGACAACAAGACTAGCGCGCCGACGCATCTACCTGCTCACTTTGGAATGTACCCGTATTACGGTCAACCTCCTTACTTGGTGCCTAGCGTTCAGGACAGCAAGTCGGTCGATCAGAAACCGAGCGATCTCACGCCAAAACAGGAAATGAAACCTTTGAACATACCGCAGATGCCATCGATGGCGAGTTTGCAAAGCGTCGTCTCGGAGAAGGAAAAGAAGGAACTGAGTCAACCCTTGCCTCAACCTCAACAGCAGCCGCACTATTACGGTGGTTACGGTGGCTACATGCCTCCTGGCTATCCGTATCAGCCACCGCAAGCGATTTCCCAACAACAACAGCAACAACAACAGAATCAACAAGTGCAGGAACAAGAGGCGCATGAGCAAAAGGCAAAGATGAAGCAGGAACCACAATCGCAACAACCGAGCTTGAAAGACAAACAACACGAAAACCATCAGATACTAAAGGAAAGTATCGAGATGAAGAGTCAAATGAGTCCTTATCACGTGTACCACGGGACGCAAAGTCAAAGAGCAGCGCCTCCTCCACCACCTCCTGGTCCTGTACAAGATGATAGGAGGTATTACCTTTATCCCGGAGAGCAAAGGCGAAAAGAAGAGTCGAACAAACAAAGTCAACAAGCAAAAGCTCCACCCCCGAGTCCGAAGCATCAACCGAAGCAAGAAAAGCCTCAGGATTTGGGCAAGAGCGACGACTCGAAAAACAAGCAAGAAGGCGTGAAGCCTACAATGGAGACTCAGGGACCACCGCCACCGCCAACATCGCAATACGCGTATATACATCCGGGATATATGCAGCCACAGCATTACGGTGCGCTACCCTTCGACCCTGGCCATCCAGTTTACAGAGGTTTAAGTCCTATGTTGGTACCTGGACCTTACTCGGGTAGTCCTTACCTGCATCAGTTGCCTAGGTATCATGCACCAGAGGATCTAAGCCGTCCACCGGGTGGCAAGGCCCTCGATCTTTTGCAGCACCACGCGAATCAGTATTATTCGGCGCACAAGATCCATGAACTCCAGGAACGTGCCCTGAAGTCGCCGACGCCAAAGACGTCCGCGGCATCTGCCAGTCCGTCTTCGGCAGGGCCAACACCTGCCAGACCACCTAGCGGACCACCGACTTCGGTAGCGGGGCCAGGTCCACCGCAGGGTCAAGGTCAACAGCCTGGAAAACAACAAGGACAACCTGGAGGTCAGCAGCAACCATCTGGCCCAGTCGATACCGGTAGCGGGAATCTTGGAAAGGACAGCAGATCTCCACCACCTCAGAGACACGTGCATACACATCATCACACGCATGTGGGATTAGGCTATCCCCTTTTAACGGGACAATACCCCGCTCCTTACGGAGGTAAGCCTCTCGTCAGACCCTGACAGTAAGGCTTCCGGCGATCCGCGGGATAATTAAAAGAACGGATAACGAACTCCAACTCAGATTGGACCAACGAGTCTTCTATTGTATGTTACGAGGAGACCGTGTCTCTCTTTACTTGATCGTTGAAACTCGATCAAAACAGCGTTACGCACTTCTCCGAACGAGAAGCAAACGTTCTGCTCTCGAATCATTTAGGTTCGCGATAAATAAGAGAACAAATTGTCCAAATCTGATCGAATACTGTGCTCTATATCGTTTTCTCCTTATTCAGGTATCGTGGCAAGTCGTGTTATTAACAGACACAAAAGATAAAACTCTATATATCACGATAATATCAACGATTAAATTCGATAAACGGAATAGAAATATAATTTATTCCAAAGAGTAAAAACTTTGTAATCTTGTAATTACTTTGTAATCTGTTTTCGACTTGCCTTATGTGTATATATATATATATATATATATATATATATATATATATATATATATATATATATATATATATGTGTATGTACATATATACATATAAAAAAACAAACATACAACTAAAACAAACGATCAGAAAAAAGGGATCACTGAAGGCCGGTAAAAAGTTATATGCGAGTTTACGTTACTGTTCGTCGCGTTGCATGTCTCGCGCGTGTATATATATCCTGCGCTTCGACGGAATGAACAATTTTCTTTGACCGACAGTGTTAAAATCGTATCGTATATCTATTTCATGGTAGAAACGACGAAACGCGCTATAGACGGAGAAGTGGGTAAAGAATAATCTTTCGGCAGAGCGTCCCCCGCACGCTCCGAGCGCGTAAACCGTGTACACCATATTGGTGCTTGAAAAAAAAAAGGAAAAAAAAAAACACAAAAAGAAAGAAAATAAACTAAAATAAAATAAAGTAAAATAAAGTAAAGTAAAATAAAGTAAAATAAAGTAAAATAAAGTAAAATAAAGTAAAATAAAATGGAAATGAATCAAGCGAATCAAGATGAAATAATAAAATGAAATAAACTATAGGAGAACGACGAGGAATGCACGAAAAATGATAAAAAATAAATAACCAGAGCTTTCTTCTCCTTACGAGAGAGATGAAACAAACATTCGCGTATATTATTGGATAGCCTTTGCCGACCTATTATTATTTTATTACGAAAAATCGATAAGAGAAAAACAATTTTTTCTAAAGAAAACAAAAAGAAAAAGGATAGAGAAGAAGAAAAGAAAGAAAGGATGAAATAAGAAAAGGGCCAAAAAAAGAAAAATAAAAAAAAGAAAAAAGGAGGGACATTGATGACACGTTTTGAACACTTATTAGCAAAACTATAAACGAATATATGTAATAGATTCCTTCGATGAAAATGGCGACGATCCTGAACGTGCGTGTGGTCATCAGCATTATTATCAACATCATCATCATCATCATCATCATCATCATCATCATTAATACATCTCTGACGATTTTTTTCCTTTCTTTTTCTTCCTTTTCTTGTTTTTCTCTCTATCTTCTTTTTTTTCTTTCTCATTTTTTTCTCTTTTTTAAATATACGACAAAGTACATACATCCATATATACATACATACATACATACATACATACAATAATATTGCATAGTTAACGGACTGAATATTTTGAAAATATTGGAGTATAAGTGCGGCCGTTATAAGAATGAAACATATATAAGCCGTGTACCGTCATAGGGTGCGTAGGGATTAGGTATATAGTTCAGACTGTGATAACTATTTATCGTGCTACTTTCCGAAAACCAGATGAGAAATAACAAACCACTTAAAGCTCGTATATAATCATAGTAATTGTCATAATAATAATAATAATAATAATAATAATAATAATAATAATAATAATAATAATAATAATAATAAAAATAATAATAATAATAATAATAATAATAATAATGATAATAATGATAATAATGATAATATTAATGATAATGATAATAATAATGTTAATATTAATGATAATAATATGACAATAATGATAATAATAATAATAATAATAATAGTAATAGTAATAGTAATATAACTAATAATAATAATAATAATAATAATAATAATAATAATAATAATAATAATAATATTAATATTAATTGTAGGAAAAGGACGATATAAATGAACAGCGAGCGAAGGAGCAAATATAGTCCTTAATTTTTCGAACGAAATGTGTTATATATATATATATAAATATATACATATAAATATATATAAATATATATACATGTAAATATATGTATATACGATATACATACAAATTTCGTTAGACTCTGTAGTCTTCCAGAAGAAGCATATTCTACGTCTAGCGCTAACGGATGCATTATTAAAATTCATTGTACGAAATTCTATGATAGGAGTTACGCACTTACATCGGAAGTTGTAAAGCTTTTATGATCTACGAACAATAGAAAATGAAAACGACGGTCGACTTCCTCGTGAAAGCTGTTGTTTAAGATAGAGAGGATATAAATACATAGAGAGAGAAAGGGAGAGAGCGGGAGAAAGAGAGAGAGAGAGAGAGAGAGAGAGAGAGAGAGAGAGAGATGATAAAAGTTAATTGTAATTATCTCGCTATACGATCTTAATTAATATAAATTTCCTTTCTAAATCGTTTAAGCGCCTACGCAGCGTGATCATGATCTTAACACTTTACTGATCGCTAGCGGTTCAACAGCATACGCACGTCCGGCCGGCCGCTTAGCCGCAGATTCTCCCTGACGCCGGCTGTTTTTCAGTCTAGATCATCGCACGGGAAGTATCTGTGCGTTTCGCATGCTCAAACAGAATTGTCCGCTTTTTGTTATTATAGGATATATTATAGGATAATTAGATTTAATAAAATGTTTTATTTTCAAGATATTAATGATAAATTACATTTATTTTATCTATTACAATGGCTTTCAGTTTAATAATTATGTAATAATACCATAATCCATATATTGACATACTTGAAATAAGAAATAATTAATATTTTTTCAAGATATGATACCGTTCAAAACAGCTACCTTTATGTAATGGAACATTGCAAAATTTGCAAACAAAATATGTTCTATTTCTTTTCTTTTTTTTTGAACAGCACAAACTCTACATTGTCTTTGGGATCTCACACTTCGACCGCTAGTTACTATATTTATAAGTTTATGTTTTCCTAAATTCGAGAGTCTTCCGGGATTGTCTAATTTGGGTGCTCTCCTTATGGGTGCAGAACTGGATATATCGTCATCTTGTTTCATACAATTAGTTTCATTATCTTCTATTCACGAAAGTACAACCTTGTGCAGAAAATTCTTGTACGTAATAATAGTTTTTCCGTTTAAAACTGTGTATGCTTTAAATGAATTAAAAAACGCACAGTTTATAAAAAAACATTACCACCCGTTTAGTCCATTTTTTTGTTTTCCTGAAAATGGAATAGTATGCTAGATATTGGTCCGCGCGATCTACGCCCTTCATATATCTGTTATAATCTATGATGGAATTAGGCTTTTGTATTGGGACATTTGATCTTTTACTTCTGCTTGTGGATTCCTTCAATTGTGCAGAATGTATAGTAGACATCATATTTACATTTCTTTTGCCATTATTCCATACTTCTAACAAAATTTGACGATTCCTACGAAATTCGTGCTGATCTCTTGAAAGTCGTAATGTTTGTAGTGATGGAGGAAGACCTCTATTTTTTCGAATGGTTCCGCACATTCGCACTTTATTTCGCAGTAGAATTTTAATCATTTTGACACTGTTATAATAATTATCTTGATAAATGTGGTGCCATATGGTTTTATATGGTTCAATAATCGTTAAAACCGTATCTTCCAATTTTTTGCCATCAGCAGCATACACATGAAAATTGGATATGTATACTGTGACAGATTCACACAGCATTCTTACAAGTATTCCGTATTTAGTAATTTTTACCGGATTGTATGTTTTAATGGATAACTGACCTCTCCACGGAATTATGCATTCATCCAAAGATAATTGTTGATTGGGCTTATACACATCGTTAAATTTTCGCTGTAAATAGTCAACGACAGGCTTAATTTTAGCAAGCTTATGTTGTACATTGTGAGGAATGTTATCGTTATTGCAAAAATGCCAGCTCTACATTATTTGCACAAATCTATTTCTGCTCATGATTTCCGAGAAGAATGGAATTTCTATACTTCGATCTGTGGACCAATAGTCGTAGAACAAGTCTTTTTTTATCTGATCCATTAGAACTATTAGTCCTAAAAATTTTTTCATTTCCATTACCGTTATATCTGTCCACTTTTTCGCTCATGATGGAATTTTATATTTTTGCATGATCTAGTAATGATATTTGTTGGATTCCTTCACTAAGTGCTCGGAAAAGTCCATTCCAATAAATAAATTGATGCTGTCCATCACATTTTGTGTAGAACAAGGCATCATTTTTATGCCGGGGCTGCCTTCAAAAGATTCCAAAATTATTGCTTCATCTTCTGTCAACCATATATCATCGTCATCTTCAATGTTACTTGTATCGTCTTCGATGTTACTTATCTCGTCATCTTCTGAATCACTACTTGTTAGTGGCAATACAGAACTCCGATTTCGAATTATTATATCGCTGCCATTACTTTCGTCACCACTATCACTTTCTGAATAACTGTCAGGACAATCTGATAAATCGTCTAAATAAAACTCCTCTAGTACCATTTTTTTCCCTCATTGTGAACGGTAAATTTTTTAAAAACGGTGTGAAAATGTGGGAGTTTACGAAGCAATGCACTTAACGCAAGTGAGTAATGTACCTCAATACTAATAATAAAATGCAGATGATATAGCAAATGGCAATTGTTTATCGCCATAGCTACCGATTGATAGGCTATTTTTAAGTAGCCCCGAGAATAAAGCGGTTAATAGGCTATTGGTCGGTAAGCATCGGCAACAAAAAGCCGATTAATAGGCTATCGGTCGGTAAAGTGTTGAGATTAAACAAAAGGAAAAGAAAAAGAAAAAAAATAATAATAAAAATTCATGTTAATTGATGATGAACTTATAGATTCTCCTCGTGTCAACCATATTGTAATTCGTTCTCCCAATCGTCATCATTTTCCATTTTCAATGAATCAAAAATCATCATAGATATAAATAAAAAGATAAAACAATCACGTGATTCGTTGCGTTGCGCTACTTTCGATATCTTTTCCGACGTACATTATTTAAATAATGTAAAATGGCATTTAGTGACAACATTTTTTCGATGATCATATTGACGCTCCAACGATTAAGCGAAGTAATAAACGTCTATTTAGTTTCATTGAAATAGAAAAGAAGAAAAATGGAAAAAAAAAAGAAAAGAAATAAAAATCCCAAAAAAAAAAAGAAAACAGACTACGCTTCGCGTTTCGCGATATACACAATGCAAACGACAAACTTAATCGACCAAGTGTATTTTAATACAGCTTTCCACTGCCAGAAAGAGAGAGAGAAAGAGAGAGAGAGAGAGAGAGAGAGAGAGAGAGAGAGAGAGAGAGAAAGAGAAAGAAAAGTAGAAAGAGAGAAGGCTTAAAAAAAAAATACAAATAAAATATATTGAAACAACGTAAAGATTCGTGCGAAGTCTCCAAAGATAAGCAAAAAAAAAGAAAAACAAAAAGAAGTGCTTTAAGTGTTTAACTCTTATTATGCTTTTTCGCTCTCTCCCTCCACCTCCTTAGCTCTCTCTTTCCATCTTTCTCTTGCTCTTTCTCTCAACACACACACACACACACACACATGCGCGCCCATAAACAAATTCCGTGTCCATCCCTTTTTCTCGTAAAATAATAATCACTTAAAATTTGAAAATAGTTCGATCGATTATCCATTGAGTGATTTGACATTCCGTTTAAAAATTGCGAAGAAACTTTTTATATTTTCAAGACGTCATTATTTTTCCAACTATTATTATCCTTCTAACGTAATAATATCATAAACAAAAAGTAGAATGTGAAAAATTCTCTAACTCTCTCGACTAAACGCTGAGAATTCTTGGGCTGGACTGGCAAGAATCACCAACGAAGAATCACGAATGTTCTTCTATAAGACACATATCGATCTTGCAAAGAAATTATACAAAATTATTTTTTGAAAATCACAGACTACAATTTATTGTTATTAATAAAAATTCCTATGAATAAAATTAAATTGTAAAATTAGATTTCTTTTATATATAAAAATAATACATTTCTATAGATTTCTATGCAATAAAAATACATTGATCATCGATCAAAAATTTGGAAGAATTGAGAATCTTGATAAAGAAAGCTGGGAGAGTAATAGAAAATAATAGAATAGGGTTTAAAAAGAATTTCTTCGTGGCGAAAAATTAATGGCCTGCTGTCTGTCTCTGTGTGTTGCAGCGGCAGTGCTAGCGAGTCAGCAGGCCGCCGCGGTAGCCGCCTCGGTGATCTCGCCATTTCCGCCCAAGTGACCCGCGGCCCCCGGTCCCGTACTAGCCGGTGGAACCGGCGGAACCGCCGGAAGCAGCTCCGCACAAACTCACCACGCGCCGCATCCGGCCTCGAGCGGTGCCGTCGCGAGCAGACAGCCCTAAGGAAAATCCCTAAGGAACTTTCGAGAGGATCGCCTCATCCTTTTCCTTTCAAGTCAATTTATTTGCTGACACCATTTCTCTCTCTCTCTCTTAATACCTTCCTCTCTCTCTCTCTCTCTCTCTCTCTCTCTCTCTCTCTCTCTCTCTCTCTCTCTCTCTCTCTCTCTCTCTCTCAATACCTCTCTTTACCTCTTTCTAACTCTTTGTCTCTTTCTCTCTCTCTGCTATATCTATATCTCTCTATTTCTCTCTCTTTCTCTCTCTCTCTTTCTCTCTCTCTCTCTCTCTTTCTCTTTCTCTCTCATTTTTTTTCTCTCTTTCTGTCTGTCAATCACATTTCTTTGGACCAGTCGTAATGAGGCTGATAAAATTGTACTTAAAATCACGAAGAGCCCTTGGACAAACTTCGGTTATCTTCGAATATATCATCCTCGCCTCGTACAGCCTCGGTCGTCAGAGTTCAACGAAGAATAAAGTGTAATCTTGTCGAGTTTTTCTTAATAATGTCATTGATGAATCATTTCTTTTCATTGAAATGAATT
>NC_062194.1:5584940-5617440 GCF_912470025.1 Vespa velutina
TATATATATATATATATATATGTGTGTGTGTGTGTATATATATATACATATATATAAATTATAAGGATAATTTTATATTTTCTAGCAATTATGTCGCAATTACCGTAAGCATGAGTCATTTACTGATATTGGATTTTAAACTTCATGCTACCGAAGATAAATGTTCATATAAATTGCCAATGCCTCAGTTTCCATTTATCTCAATTTTGAAAGAAGAAAAAAATTCTTGGCGAGCTGTATTAGATCAAATGCATTTTATAATGAATTATCCTGATAGACAGTGCGTGCAATATCCTATATATTAATTATTAATATGACAAACATTTAACTATAAATATATAATATATTATTTATTTTAGGATAAAGGAAAACAGTATAAAAATTTTAAGGCCGGTCTTCATATTTATTTTATGCAATCCTTCTTCATCTTTATCGGATGGTTGTAAAGAAAAAGCTTGGCAATTAATTAAATCGAGTAACGCTTTAGAATTACAAATTGAAATTCTATTATGGCTTCGTACAAATGATACAGATAATTGCTTGGAAACATATTATAAAATTTTTGGATTTGCAATGGTATCATTATCCAAAAATGACAAAGATACTTGCATAGCCTTACTCCCATTATTATCATCTGTTTGTATATGTTTCCTTGAACATGGCTTCGACCCTGTAGTAAATCTTGATACAATATCTACTATTATAAATAAATATAATAATTTATCAGGAAATATTATACTGGCATTAATGTCCGAAATAATTGTGATATGTCCTGGATATTACTTAGCCAATGTTCTACAACTATGTAAGTGCACGTTAATAATAATTAATTCATAATTTGTTTTAATATATAATTTCTAATATTTTTAATTAATCGAAATTTAATTACAGGTGAGCTTATATTGAATAAAATGTCATGCAACATAACATTGATAAATATGTTAATAGCATCTCTCCTGAAGTGGATGCCTTATCCTTCTGTCTTATGTGCTGAAGCTTTAACTAAAGCTAATGCTTTAATAAACAAAGCTGTTACCGAAACAAAATGGACAAAAGAAGCCAGCAATCCTCATCCAGAAGGAATATTTGCAAAATTAATTCATTTTGATGCGTATATTCAATTTTACACAGAAAGTATCGATTTTTTAAATACAATAACAGAAACGAATATTTTATCATGGTTGAAAGCATTATCAAAAAGTCCAATTGATTTACGTTATAAATATAGATTAATTCTTTCTGGTTTATTTTTACAAAGTAAAAATGTCATTGTAACAAAAGCTATTTGTGATATACTTATGCAAATTACTAAAGAAATAATCGTTTTTGCATCTCACATGTTACCACTAGTCATGCATAAGTTATCAAAATCTCGTGATCCCGATGAATCGAAATATTTGCTTCTTACATTATCCGAATTAGCAATAACAAAAGAAAATGTACCAGTTATAAATAGAACATTGCAAACATTATTTCACAGTGAAGGGCCATTAAAATATTTTGCTCTCGAACTATATTTGACGATGAACGATAAAGATCCACGTTGCTATCAGTATCTTTCATCTGCACTTATGGAAACATCACAAAATGACAAATCATGGTATGCTGATGTAACTTGTGCTAGAGTAATCAAGCACATTTGCGAAGAACGTCCGAAATGTGCTGAAGAACTTGCTCCATTTATTTCACAAATATTAAATAAATGTGTAGACACAAATGGCAGTGCTGCAACAGCACTTGCACTTAAGGGTATTTCCGCTCTTTGTAGTTCTTCTGTTATTAGTATTGTCTCAGTTTGGAAAGTCTTAGCGCCAAAAATGAAGAAAGAAAAGCGTACAATTGTTATGAAAACTTTATGTGAACTCTTTGGAAATATTCCATCTTATTTAAATAGGAACAACAGCGCATATGATACCTTGATTACCGAAATATTAGAAATATTATGGTCATATGTTATACAAAATGATCCAGAGATAAGTGAGGCTGCACTTAAAGCAATAGCTTTGTATCGATTAGAAGATATTCCATTACAAACTTTACCAGATGATTTTAAATACGATACTACAACATCACAATCAAGTACATCAGCTTCAAGTAGTACAACGCCAGAAAATATATCACAGTGTATACCAGCTGTATCAAACACATGCTGGATCAAAATGTTAGAGAAAGTCAATAAAATGATTTTAAATGCAGCTGGTAATGTTTTAATTTCATTTATTACAAATGAAGTTAAAAGTTTTCGATCTGGCATATATAATTGGCCACATGGAGAGCCAAATAATTTCAAATACTTACCAGAAAGAAGTATTATAAGAGTAGTCGGTGAACATTTGAGACGTATAGATAGGACTAAATCTTTCAACGAAAACGTCGCTATAGAATGTTTACGGATATTTGCATTTAAATATCCAAAACCTTTGCCTAATATAAATTGGAATTTTTTACATAAGACTACTGAAATATCCTATAAAGCTAAAGAATATAGTCTTACTATTGCATGCCATCATTCAGTTACATCATTGTCTGCAAGAAACTTTGTTGAGCATTATTTATCAATGTTTGAAAATGATACAAGTATAAAAGATTTATTAGAAAGTAAAGAACATGAGATATTGTATGCAAATTTAGAAATTCTCTGTGAAGCTGTACAAGCACATAAAATAAAACCATTTTTAGATACGACATTATCACATGTTATAAAAAATTTATTAAGTGATGACGACACAAATGTAATTTTATTTAAGAATATTATGCATTCCTATGCTAGAGCTTTAAAAAATGAAACAATAAATGATGCTATTCGTACATTACTCTCTACTACTTTAAACAATCTTTTAGATGAAATAGACTTAACACAAGATTATTTTAAACCATATATTTCTGCAGTATTAGCATTATCGGTTGATCACATAGAGAGAATGACATCGCCTAACGTATGGTGGGAAACAACCGTAAAAAAACTGAAAAATGCTATAATTATCAGAACAGAATTAGCTTTAAATAACGACTTTGAAATGCCTTTGAATTGGATGAATGAATTAATTAATTTAATCGCAACTATACCCAGGTAAGAAAAAAAATAATATAATGAGTGATAATTATGAATTATGTTAAAATCTTAATAATGTTGTATAGAGAAAAGAAATCTTATATTTTTACAGTGTACAGTTATATTTGTTACAAGCAGTTCAAAGAGTGCAAACTGAAGTGAAATCTAAAATGTATACATCAGATTGGGTTATAGATTTTATAAATCGTATTCAAGCACTTATACCAGAAATATCTGAAGATAACCGACGAATTTTATTTTATTGTGATATTTTTTTCGTTTCTATTATTTGTTTATCTGGAATGGATTGCATAATAATGGATGCAGATTCTATTGTATCCTCGCAACATGTCAGAACAAGATTATTCCCACAAGCCATAGCTATGCTTGCTGATATACAATATTGGAAGGATCATATAATCCCACAGGTAATCTTTAAAAAGTAGATATTCTCTATTATAGCATGCATATTATTGTACATACGAATAATTTCTAATTGATACTATATTAACAGTAATTTTCAATAACAATTTCTCAGGTAATGGAGTGGTTACATCTAATGAGAATAAGTTCCATACCAGAACTGTATAAATCTGCATTTCATAATTCATTAATTTCCTTAAAACATCATCCGCATTATAATAAGAATTGGTTTACTTATTTATCAATATAGACGATTTAGGAATATGTATAAATATAAATGTACAATGTATAAATATATAATAATACAATTAATTTAGTTTTTGAGTTTTGAATTGATTAAACGATATTAGATCCTATATGATAAATATTACATTTTTGATAAATATAAAAAAGAGCAATATTGTATATAAAAATTAGAGTTATCTATTCTACATTTATAGATATAGCATTTACTGTACTGCGATAACATCCATATCTTTTAGTAAGAAGTTATAAATATTACATATATATTTTTGTATGAATGTATAAGTAAACGCAAATAAAAAAAAATTAAATCAGATATGTTATATATACATATATATATATACACATTTCACTCGTCACATATGTTGTATGTGACGATTCTCATAATGCTAAACAGATGTTTCACTATTATCTAGTGCCATTACTGTTAAGGTGCTTGGTCTTGATCCTGTTAACACCTGATCTTCAGGCAAACGCATTCGTGGTTCCAATATATTCCTTTTAGTTTCTATATTCTTCTTTATAGGTGTACGGCTTGGACTGGACTTTTTACTACTTGGATAAGACTTCAAAAGACGAGCTCTAAAAACCATTAATAATCAATATTATAAAATTATAACAAAGTACTGATCATCAATTTTTGCTTTATTCAATAAATTAATGATGTACTTACGCATCCATTAATTTAAGAAATAAACGTGTATATACTTGATATTCTTCATCACCAAATTCTGTTGGATCATGTTTTGCATGTTCATACAAATCACAAAATTGATGAATCAAACGTTGACCACTTCCATTTAACGGTGTTGCAAGGGTCGATAATAAATATGCTCTTAAATTTTCAGATGGATGCCTTTTTAAGCAACTGTCATATTTTGTAATTTCAGCTTCTGTATTGATAAAAACATATCATGAAATTTGTATTAATATTTTTAATTACTAAATATACATACCTAAAGTTTTAATATCATCTACGGCTTTCAATCTATAATAATGTGGTGGAATTTGACTGCCAGGAGTTAAGATATATCTGGGGTCACTTATAAGTTGTGGTTCATATTGAATTCTTGGTATTACTTCTATACGCCTTTCGATTTCTCTCTTCAGTGACTATAATACATATTATTTTAATTTTATTTACATAATCTAATTTATGCAAATTATATTTTATTAGATAAATACAAATTTCTAACCTTAAAAATACGCATACCTTTTTAGTATCGTGCCCAATAGGAATATGTGGTCCGCGTCGTGAACGTAAAGCAAATCTCATTATCTGTCGTTTAGCAAAAATGAATAATAACAGAATTGTTAAAACTCCAGCTGCTATAAATATTACTATAGTTACACCCGACAATTCTTCAGCCATGCTTGCACTATATCACCAAACACAGCAAAGCATTACTACATATATGTGTGTGTGCATCGTGTGTATACATATATATATATATATATAAAATGCTACTCGATAATAAAGTACATATATATATAAATATACGATTATCACAATATAAAAGTAACAATACGGTTTTTATAATAAATTTTATAAAATACAAAAATTATCTTACAGATTATAACTTAATTACATCTTTTTCAAAATATTTTCTATAGGTCTTTTAAACAAAGTTTCATTGACTTCGATTATTTCCTGCAGTAAATCTTTCTGTTCCTCTGATGTAATTCGATTTGCTTTTAAAAAAGACAAAAGCAATTTGCTAAATTTGATATTTGTAGAAAAGAAAACTGCTTTTCCCAGTAATAATCTTATTAATTTATCATATATGCTTGATTCTATTTTTACAGATAACAAAATTTCTAAAATAGATATATGCCATTCTTTTAATTCCTTTGCATTCTCCACATATTCTCTAAACAAATAAAAATAATATTTTAAGTTATAATATATAGTACAAACTAAATCAAATTATAAAAGGAATAATCTTATATACTTACGAAATAAGAACAGATCTTTTTTCAGGTTGGAAAGTACTGACGATAACATTCATAATTGATGCATCTTTTAAATCAATATTTAGAACAGGTATAAAAATAAATTTTAATACTTCATCTGGAAATTTTTCAACGCATTCTCCTATTCCAGATGTTATTAATCTTGACGATTCTTCAAGTTTAATTATCTGAATAAAAATATAAGTTACAGAATTTATTTTTAACAGGGAATAATAAATAGCATCCAATACCTTTGGCAACAGAACATGAGTACATACAAGACCCATATATTTAATTCCTTCTTCTGCATTAATATCTTTAGTCGACAAACATAAATTGTAAATACCTTTAATACTCAATTTTTCACCTAAATCTGTGAAAACTTTTACAAGATCATTATTTGATAGATTTTCTAAATGAACAAAATCTAGCTTTCCATTATTACGCTCTAATCCCTCATACAAAACCTCAATAATGTCGCATATTTGCAAAGCAATATCTTTTCCATCTTCAATATCTTTAATATTATTTGTCCCAGCCTGAGTAAAATAAAATTGAGTTGAGGGTATTTGTGTAGCATTCATAGTATCCGTTGATTCCTCAACATCCATTGCATTAGATTCCTCTGTGTCTGTATCTGTATCTACATTTTCTGCTTTCTACTTAATTGTGAATAAATAAATTTAATGATTGTCATTTTCAAAGAGAAAAATTTATATATCCTAACCTTATTTCCTATCACTGTCCATCTATTATCAGCATTACAAATGTCTTCTTTCAACGCATCTTTAATTGTTTCAAGTTTCTTTAATGCACGTTCAGATATCATATATTTCCCGATGGATCTTTTTTCTTCCATAATTCCTAATGATAATACACTCAGATCATAATGATGATTTATCAAACACGATTTTCCAAGATGATTTAATATTCATTTATAAGAAAAGAAAAAAAAAAGAAAGAAAGATAAAAAAAAAAAAAGAAATAGTCGTGAAACAAAGATTCGCGCCAAGATAAGTAACGTAACAATAATTCGAAATAGAACTCGGGAAACACGGGAAAAGCCGAAGATGAGGGTACGTGTCGCGCATGCGTAATATCTTCGTGTATAATCGGCAACTTCCGTCGGTTTCAATCAGTCATTCGTTCGAGGAACTACTTTACGCGCCAATGATGTATTAATGTAATCTTTCGCAAATTTCATATGTGTCTTTTCAAGCGAGATCAATTAAGATGTCGAGGACTTCCCAGAAATATTGTCAAATCGCATAATATTGATTCTTCTCTCTCTATCGAGAATGCGATAATAAAGAGGGAAGGTAAAAAATTCGGATTAGTAACAATTCACGACGTATACGCGCTGCTAGCTAATTCTCGGATAAAGTAACTGTGTATTTAATGTGGTTTACCAAGCATACTGCGTACCAGCGAGTTTTCAGTTTCTCTCTCTCTCTCTCTCTCTCTCTCTCTCTCTCTCTCTCTTTTGTATGCGCGTGATGTTTTAGTAGCTCAGTCGCAACCGACCGGTGGGCGCGTCGAGTTAATGTTAACAGAAAGATTATCGTCATTTATTCGAATTTCTACGATCCGGCACTATTCGTGTTTTTATTTTTTATTCGTTGAGATATTTTTAAAAAAAGAAATACGACTTATCAAAAACGATCATTCCACGTGCCAATTATTAATAACCGATATTCAAGGTTGTCTTGTAACTTTCGTGATAACAAGGTAAGTACGAACATGCATAGTTAGTCGACAACATAATCGGAAGAACTGATTCGTTTATCCGTAATTTGTATAAATCACGACGTGTCGAACATCGTATTTATCGTTCTCGAGATAAGTTTTTCTCTTTCTTTCTTTCTTTTTCCTTTTTTTTTCCTTTTTTTTCCTTTTTCTTACAAAAAGACATTAACGAGATAAACATATTCATTGTCGTCCAATCACTTTGGTCCGATACTTTTCCTCTTAAGAATATATCATATTTTATATAAATGATAGTTAGGCTAATAACATAGAAAATTTATGCTTGATTGATATTATAGATATATGCATATATAATGTATATGATTGCATAATGTATGTTACTTTTGATTGATCTTAATGTTGAAAATATTTTTTGATATAAAATCGATTTTATCTCTTTTTTTATTATTATTATTATTATTATTATTATTATATTTATGTACATATATATATATATATATATATATATATATATATATATATATGCATTTATCTAAGCGGAAAAAAACAAATATAGCTATAATACAGAGATAACGAATAACTCATTACTATTAATCATGCTCCATGAGAAATTGAATAAGTCAAAAATCTCGGATTAAAATTTATTCCTCTTAGATTACGAGGAAATTCTTCATTGTGTAAGTCAGATACGATCGATCAATCACATGGTTAACTATACCCATAGATACATTGAACGATACATTGAAGATACAAAATGCAATATGCGTAGTATCAAAGAGAAGATAACATTTGAAGTCGTTGGCCGCAGTTATTTTTTATGACTTTCGAAAGTACTCATGTACATTCTCCATTATTTTCCAAAACGAAACTAATTAATAACAATCGTACAGTCGATCAAACAGATTGTGATAAATCTTGACGACATATGTAAGGATTATTAATTTCTTTTTTCTCTCTCTCTCTCTCTCTCTCTCTCTCTTTTTATCGTTTTTAAAAAAATTTCGATTTTATTAGAATTTATTAAAAAAATATAATTAAGAACAAGTTTTTTTAAAATCATAATATATACATATATATATTTATATATTAAGTTGGAAACTATGACACGGGCGTTGAATGAAAATAAATAACTAAACAAAAGCGCCCATTTCATAGTTTCCAACGTAATATTTATTATATAAAGTTATATAATATTATGATATAACAAATTAAATGTATAGAAATTCGTTACTATTCATTACTATTTAACTTCTTTTTATAAATTATAATTTATCAAATTAGAATTATTAGGATTAGAATAAAATTTTTTTTGTCCTCGATTTTGGATTCTAAATTATTTTTATTGTAAACCTTCGAGTTATATGTTCGATAACAGTTTTAATAACAATGAAATGCGAAAGGAAATGATTTTATCTGCAGGAAATCTCTGGCTATTGATAACTATTTTGTGCAATCGATATAGATCTTTGAAATTATATTTTTATACTTAGAATGAAGAATGTAAAGAAGAAAGATTAGCTTTATTAAGAAGAAGTTTTCTCATTTTTGTCAATAGATGACATTAACGTCGCTTTAAGTATATTTACTTTCTTTTGTTTTATTAAATGCATACATAATTTAAAAGCATAGATATTGAGTTTTATAGAAAAAAAAAAAAAAAAAAAAAAAAAAAAAAAAAAAAAAAAATCAAGATTAATAAATAAATTGTTAAAAATGAAAGATAAAAAAGGATGGGTATATTTTCACTATAATATTATATTATTATTATTATTATCATCATTGTAATGATAAAAACGATGTGTAAATTTGAAAAAAGATATTTGAAGTGTACGGTGAAGAAGATTTTATGAATGATTGCACTTAACAATTTTTGTTCGAATAGTTTTGTTAATGATGAATTACGTTCTGGTAGGCCAAGTAAGTACAATGGATAATGATCAAATAAAGGGGTCCTTGATTGAAGATAATCTTCATCAAAATCACACGAGATATTGCAGAATAATTTAAAATATTTAAATCAAGGAAATCATTTGCATAAATTAGATTATGTAAATTTATATAATGGAAGGGATGGATGGATGGGTGGAGGGAAAGAAAAAGAAGAGAAAAGTAAAATTTTGATCAAGTGAACATTTTTATATAAGTTCAATAAAAAAAAAGTGACTGTAAAGTACACCTGCCAATGAATATTCTTTCCAAGAATTCTAATTATTCAGTAATCATTTTAATTATCTTTATAGTCAAGATTTATGCGATGATCCATGAATTACACAAGATCAAATATTTCCCCATTTCTTTTTTTTCTTTTGTTTAGTAAGAGTAATAAAGTTATATTTTTAGAAAGATTTCAAGAATGATATTTTATAGTCTTTTTTTTATTATCTCTTACTTTTATTATCATATTTTTTTTCCTCTTTCTTTCTCCATATTTTTTTCCTCTTTCTTTCTCCATTTTTTTTTTTTTTTTTTTTTTTTTTTTTTTTTTTTTATAAATTTGATATTATTTCATGGGAAATATTATTAAAGATATTAGTAAGAACGAACGAGCCCAACCTTCGTGACTTTTCGATGTGTTCCGTCTGACAGTATATTTATTATTTTTATTAGCATTTCTATGATTGGTTACCGGTTTTACCATCGGAAAACCCAGATCATGCGAGGTCACTTGGCGTATTCACATATACAATATATGTTGAACGATAATGTCTCGTTGTCAGTTAACCATTTTTTCTGTGCTATTATTATCTTTAATCAGCATATTCAAACTTTTATCAGCTATATATTTATGCATTGAGTTCATTTAATACGTTCCAAATTACCATATTATTCTCTTTTTACCAGAATATACATAGATACGTAAGAGAAAAAGACAGATAAACAGATAGAGAAAGAAAGAGAGAGAAACAGAAAAAGAGAGAGAGAGAGAGAGAGAGAGAAATAGAAAGAAAGATAATATATTTCGGTCCATTGATTTTAAGCTTTGAATACGAAACCTTTGAATTTCGAAATGAATATGTACTTTATGAATTGATTCAAAACGATAACATCGTATTTTTTTCCATTCTTTCTTTTTTTCTTTACTATTTACAATTCTGCTTGAAAATATTTAATTTATAAAGTTTTTTTTTTTTTTTTGTACGAGAGCATCGATATCGAACGTAAAATGAAAAATATATGCATTAATGAAAGAAATATTGAACATACCTTTAATAAATAATTTTTAAGAGAAAGATTAAACAAAATTCGTATGTATAAGAGTAATAAAAATCGATAAAGATCCTTATCGTATATATACACACATATATATATATATATATATATATATATATATATATATACAAAATGTTATTGACGTTAAATATATATGTATATATATATATGTATATATATATATATATATATATATATATATATATATATATATATGAATATATATATGTACAAAATGTTATTGACGTTAAGGTGATTATTTGAAAGCACGTGTATGTATGTACATATATACATACATATATAAATAAGTATTATATGAAACGTGTCATGTAACTCGTGAAAAACGTGATTGATAAAAAAACGACACCAGTGAAGGACGATGTTCAATGATAAAAAGTTTCTTGACGTATGAATTGTTCTCTTCCTCTCTTCTAATCTTTCTCTCTCTCTCTCTCTCTCTCTCTCTCTCTCTCTCTCTCTCTTCCTCTCTACTTCTTTTTTCTCTTTTTGTTATGAGTAATCATCGAAAGCTTCTAACTCTTTTGCTTATCGATATTTTACTTTATTGATGCTTCTCTTCGTTAAGTATAATAATTATTGAGGCGCAATTATTAGTTTTGACCATTTTCAATTTACACTTTGTGTTAAATAAATTTAATTCTCATTGTTAAATAAATTTAATTCTCATTGGAGTTTTTTTTTTTTTTTTTTTTTTTTTTTTTTTTTTTGTAGATTCGATCGAACAAACGAATTAAATTGTTCAAAAGTTATCATAGATGAAAATTTCATTTAAAAAATATAAAATATAAAATATAAATAAAAATATGAATAGATCGATTGAAAAAAAATTTATATATATAAAGAAAAAATATTTGACATTTTTTTTTTTTTTTTCAATCTACAGGATACCGTACCGTGCTTCTTTGAGAATGCCGATACTATCCGATCTCTCACGACGATTTCATTTATTAACGACTGACGCAAAACCCGATCCACCAAGAATACCAATCGAAGGTCACACGAATAATTTGCGATCAAGTGACGAAGAAAACACAAAGAGGAAATCTTTTTTGAGGCAACCGATATCGAAGGAAGAACATGTGAAAGGAAGTTATCCTTCATTCCAACGACAAAAGTCTGCACCGAACGGTGGTACTACGCCCATTACTCCCACTGATTTTCCTCCTAGAGGACGGAGAAGTCTTGATAACAATGACAACAAATACAATGGCGATGGTGTTGGCGTTAGCGATGATTTACCTTCTATGAATGGCTTCAAGGAATATAAAAAACCGAACGTCAAGACGAAAACAAAGTCTCGAACGGCAAAGTCTTGTAAGTTTACGCTATTTTGTTATCACCTGTTTGAATAAGAATGCAAAAATGGCGTGAAATATTTTTCTTCTTAACTTCTCTTTCTCTCTCTCTCTCTCTCTCTCCACCCCCCCTCTCTCTCAAAATAATTTTAAATTAATTTCTTTATATTTAATCATCTTTGCAATATACGCGTACAATTTTTCCTTTTAATTATTTTCTTCTGATCGTATATGTATATATAATTGTCTGTCTCTCTGTGTGTGTATGTGTGCGAGAGAGAAAGAGAGAAGAAAAAAAGAAAAAAGAGAAAGATAGCAAGGCAGACATGGCAAATATATAATATTTGTTCTTTGAATTTTGTTACCTCATGCTTCGTTCAATCTCGTGGAATTTAAATTAGCATTGAAAACATTAGTTAGATTATTTGTACGACACATCGTAAATTTTATTAACATTTGCTTCTCATTAAGATGATATTGTATTTCTAAGAGTAAATAATTAATAGGCTTTATAACAGATAGATGAATATCCGAAAGTAATTAGTACGATAAATATGATAATATTTAGGCCAGTGATGCGTATTTAATGTTATTTTAATGAATATAAAAGTTTTGCTAAACATTTCAAAAAGTCATGATATATTCGATAACAGTTCAGACGACTATCCATACTTTTATTTAAACATTCGATAAGACCACCAGCAGATTATCCTGATAATATAATCCTTTAATCATGCAAACAAAACCGATAGCGACATCAGCTACTTAGTGTATATTTCAAGGATCGATAATAGTATCTGTTGCTGTGATGACGTTGAAACATCATTGAATCAGTCCTAAACTATTATATGTAAATTGATCCTTCTCTTATGTACATATAAAATATATGTTTTTTTATTTACAGCACAATCGGCTAACATTATCAATTACAATATCGTTAATTCGAATGGAGTAAAAATTGGAGCAAGGACTAGTTATATCTGTAATATTAATAATTTTTCGACAAATAAGTCTGTTCCGACGGATGCTAATTGGTCAAAATCCAAATCACGATTAATGCCGGAAAACGTCGAATTGTTGACCAGGTGTTATGATGAAATCACTTTTGAAGATATGTTCCTGATCAAAACTCATCTCGGTCATGGTTGGAAAGATGTCGCCAGAAGACTTTTTTATTCAGACGGTCAGATCGAACAATTCGAAGAAAATTATCGAGATGAAGGTATAGACGAGGTAAGCCTTTATGAAAAATAATTTCTTTATTTTTATTATTATTATTATTATTATTATTATTATTATTATTATTATTATTATTACTATTACTATTATTATTTATTTTCATTTAATTTCTTTTCCTTAACAAAAATATATATTTGTTTTTCAGGTAATATATCAATTACTTCTAGATTGGAAACAGGCTAACGCGAAAGACGCGCACATTGGAAATTTAATACAAGTTTTATGGCTTTCTCAAGAGTATGATTGTGCAGAACGATTAGCCAATGCTCGTACGAAATGATCATAACGAAATGATATGTGATATTTGTAAATATAAATGCGAAGTTGTGTCGAATAAGGAATAACTTATTAGTATAATATATTTTTATATTAATTTACAATTCCACATTAATATAAGTCTGATTTAATGGACAAAGTTTCATCAAAGATTTATATATATATATGATATATTTGTAATATCTATTCTATGCTCATACTATATTTTATATGTACGGATTTTATTTTTATCAAAGATTAACGAGATATTTTTACTAAAAAAATCTCTATATTTTATAATTTACTGTAACAGTAAGTTATCGTAGTTTTACCGGATCTGTGATCTAGTTACTTTATTTTACTAATGTTTTATCGTAAATATTATTAATAAAGAGTTATTTAAATCATATGTTTCAATAAATTACGTTTATGTTTCTTTCATATTGATATTATAACTCTTTTGATTATAATTTTTGAAAAAGCTTTATATTCATTAAAAAAGAAAAAAAAATCGTGTTAAAAATGCTAGCTTTTTGAAAATAAATAATTGTTTAAAAATTCAAAAAGACCTCTCTATATGTGAACTTTCATTTTTAAAAGGAGACTTTGAAAATGAGTTCATTGTGATCAATCAAGAATTATACTTGTGTTTATTATTAATGTAAACTTAGTTTTCGATATTTTTCGTGGAAAACAAATTTCGTATAGGTACGCCTTTTGAAATCTTAAGTGAAAAAAAAAACGAAACTCCTAACCTCATTACACATTTTCATATATACACTTGAGTAATGTATATTTTGTTTCCATGAACTAACCTGCTCGTTTTTGTGCATAAATTGATATTCGAACTTTTTCAATAATTAAAAATCTATTTGAAATGTAAAGAAATGCATTTCATGATGGTCACGCAACTCATTTGATAATTTTATCGATTATTTTGTCAAAAAATAATAATTAGTGAATACTTATATATTACATATTACTTTAATAACAATCAAAACATGACTTTATTTCCATTGAAATATACAGCCATTCGTTTGGTAGTACTTGCTTTATATAATCTAGATATCACAAGTAATACCAACCCAGGTCTAACCACGTAGAGGTTACTGCATCCGGAGATTTACGGGCTAATGGTGACTCTAAAATTTGCGATCGCGAGGTAATTTAATCGAATTTTCGAGCAAATAAAACTAAATCCCTAATAGAAGGAAACTTAAAAAGTTCCGCGATGGCTCCAAAAGACTCGTCCGCGATTTAGATCGAAATTGAAAGTGGATGATTTGTAATTGATTAAGAATGAGGTAGGTCGACATCAAAGTTGGTCGACATACTCTTCAATGATGCACTGACTTTATTACGCAATAGTTATTTTTTAAAAATCTCTGAAATTAATTCGCGGTACTCTACTATCTTTTATAAATATAGTCTATGCGATTGTTAAAAAAGCAATTATTTTTCTTGAATATATTATACTGACTCTAACAAATCGCATTGTATGCAGTCAATGCAAAAACACTTGCTGTTTAAATCGCGAAACGCGAACAAACAAATGCTACTTCTACTTCGCGATATTTTTATTTTAGAGATAAAAAAGTTCGATTACATCATTGCTACGAGCGCAATTGCAATAATGTTCTAAAATAGGAAAACAAAAAGAAAATTATTAGTATCGCTGTTATAATAAGAAATTGTATAAATTATTGAAGAGACATGTAATATAAAAATATGTTTACTTTAAATATTTAAGTTAATAAAAAGACCGTTTATGTTTATATTATTCAAGGTCAATTACCCCGAGATTAAGATTTTAAAGTATTGGAATTTTATATTAAAATTATTTCAAATTGTAAAAGAAAATTAACGCGGTAATCATAAAATTAATAAAAAGTTTGTTTCGTTGATATTAGATGAAGACAACTATTGCATGTTCAACATTTAATTGTATTGAAATAATAGATTTAAATTATTTAACGCATGTAACGAACCGTGTAATGTTTAATTTATTGTAAAATTATCGAAAGTAGACATTTTTTAAGGTTAGTCATATGGAAAGAAAGATTTTCGATGTTTTTATATAGTGAATAGTCTTAATAAAAGAAATTAAATAGCAAAAAAGAAAACAATCTCAAAATATCTATTAATTTCAAGATAAACATATTTTCATTATAAATCAAAAATATATATTTTTTTAAATGCTTACACTTAATAAGAGAAAATGGAGATTGTATGTATCATTAAAATTCGCAGTCTTATATTATATTATATATTTAAAAAAGAAAATATTAAATATTTTGTACTGTTAAATGCCAAAATAGAATACTTATATTTTATTTATATATCTACTGTTTTTACTTTTTTTAACATGTGGGCGCGGTAGTTGCACTTATTATTTAACTTTCCCCTTCTTTTCGTTGAGTAAAAATTTTATTTTTGCATTTTTCAAATTCAACTACCATCTCTTCAATACTCTTATTTCCATCTAATATAATAACTGGTGCTGGCAAAGAGAACAAGCTTTGGTATAGTAGCCATTCATCATGTATTTCATGAATACGTTTCAGGTATTCTAATGACACCAAATTTTCCTCCTTACGAGCTCTTATACGCATTCTTTGGTAAACAATTTCTGGGCTGGTTCTTAAATATACTAGATAATAAAAAAATAGAATTGATTAATAAAAATAATAAATAACAAATAAGTTAAAATATATCTTCATTATCTCAATGTAAAATAGATTTATATCAATCTTACTTATTAAATCCGTTTCTATGTTAGCATTTTTTATACACCAGTCAAACCATTCTTCTAATACTACAACTTCAACGTCTTGTAATATTTTATTACGTTTCATATTTTCTATAAATAACCTTGCAGAGTAAACTGATCTCTCCATGACTTTGTAAGGTAACTGTGTCTTATAAGTATGCAATTGAAGCATTGTTAATTGTACATTAGATTGGAATATGAAAGCATAACGCTTTGGATCCTTATACATAAGTTCCTAAAAATGTAATTATTACATTAATATCATATTGTCAAAATATATTCGTGACACTATATTAATAATATTAAGATGACTTACTAATAGGTTTACTCCTGCAACATCGCGCCATAATTCAACTGGTTCTTGTAAAGCAACTGTATTATCATAACTTTTGAAATGATTTAAAAAGGTAGTTTTCCCACATCCAATATTACCTTCTACACAAACTGTAAATGGTCTTTTGTAAGTCTTACAAGGAGTTCTAGACATTATTCTTAATATACTAATAATTCGTTTGACTGAAACAAAACAATTATTTTGTTTATATTGATATATTATACGATTACATTACGCACATTGTTATGGTGTTTAGATCATTTTTAACATTATATAAATAAGAGACATTCTTAAATAAAAGAAGTTAGTAATATAAAATAACATATTAACCTTTTATATATACTTAAAACAAAATTTTTTTCAAGGACGATATTAAAAATTATATGAAATTAAAAATTCACTTTGGTTAAAATACTATACATAATCAATAAAATATATTATATAAAAATTACACTATTTTGTACGTTTTCAAACAAATATAAACCAACAACAAATAAATTAAAAATATTTCTACACAAATGATTGTAACGTACTTATGGCGCCAAAATTTATACCAACTCATACCTAAAAGGGCCATTGTAAAAATTATAATACTGTTATTAATATTAAATATTTACCTTCATGAACCTTAAATATTTACTTCTACAAATAATTACATATTAACAAGATCGAATATTTTCATATTGTATAATAAAAGCTTATGAATAGTTTATGGTGAGTAATAAAATATCATAAAGCCATGTACTCAAAGAATGTTTCTGACAATTTTTGATAATACATAATAATTGCTTAATTTCATAAATATAATCCCATAGTTTTTATTATTGTAAAAAATAGGGGATTATATTAATTTTTTACTGTTACAAATTAATTTAGTATTTTACAATTAATAAATTGTCTTTAATAAACCGGAAGTAGTATACGGACGAATCAGAATGAACTACTTTTGTCCAATAAATTAAGAGGTTATGGGAAACTTGAGTTCCTTTTACGAATAATACTAAATTTTTAAAGCTATAGCTATACATCAAAACGTCAGTGTTACGAGTGTTGTGAATTAATTTTTTGTATTATTTTTTGTTTGGAGCAAATAATATGAATACAAAAGAAAAAGAAAAATATATCGAAGAATTTGAATTTCCTCATTGCGATGAATCTTCTAAATATGAAAAAGTCGCGAAAATTGGTCAGGGTACTTTCGGGTAAAATTTCTACATTTTGTTATTTCAATCTTTAGGTTAAGTCATGTGTATTCATTAAAAAGTTTAATATCTTACATTTTTTATTGAATTATAGAGAAGTATTCAAAGCAAGGGATAAAAAAACTAATAAAAAATTCGTAGCAATGAAAAAAGTTTTGATGGATAATGAGAAAGAAGGGGTATGTATAGAAAGAGAACATTTTGGATTCATATTTTATTTTATGAAAAAATGTAAATCTTTAGAATGCGCGTTTTTAATTTTTATTTCTACCAATAATTTCTTAGAACATTGATACACATTTATATCAGAAAATATCGTTTTCCTTAAAATTTTCAATTTCAATGAAGTAAATAGATGAACAAATATTTTCATTGATGTCGGTTTTAATATCAACAAAAGAGATAAAAGCGCTCATTGTTGGGAATGTCGTGGAAGTTTGACTGCAAAGAGTTAATATATGTTAACAAATTGTCAACATATTATTTATGTTATTGTTTTTATAAATTTCTACTTTATAGACTCGTGTAATTGTATGAATAAATAAATAAATTAAATTTATTTCTGCCGTATAAATGAGTATATAAAACAAAACATATCAGTATATTTATAAATAATTCTGTATTTTCAGAATTTATAAAGTATTATTAAATACGATTCTATTTCTTTTTTCAGTTTCCTATAACTGCACTAAGAGAAATAAGAATATTACAATTATTGAAACATGAAAATGTAGTGAATCTTATAGAAATTTGTAGAACAAGAGGTAAGAAGTTTTCTTTATACTTTTTCGTTTATTTTATGTACATCAATGTGTATAAAATATAACTAGAAACTTTTGCAGCGACACAGTACAATAGATATCGGTCTACTTTCTACCTCGTATTTGATTTTTGCGAACATGATCTTGCTGGTTTGTTATCCAATGTAAATGTAAAATTTAGTTTAGGAGAAATTAAAAAGGTCATGCAGCAATTGTTAAATGGCTTGTATTATATTCATAGTAATAAGGTAAGTTTACATACAAATGATATGATATAGGTATATCAAATAATGAGAAGTTCATAATTAATCAACTACTTTCAGATTTTACATAGAGATATGAAGGCTGCGAATGTTTTAATTACAAAAAATGGCATATTGAAACTGGCCGATTTTGGTTTAGCAAGAGCATTTAGCGCTAATAAGAATGGTCAACCAAATCGTTACACAAACAGAGTTGTGACTCTTTGGTACAGGCCTCCGGAGTTATTATTAGGGGATAGAAATTATGGTCCACCAGTAGATTTATGGGGTGCAGGATGTATAATGGCTGAAATGTGGACAAGGTATATTCATAAATTAATTAATAAAATATGAAAGATGTTCTAAATTAGTTTATGCATGCGTGTATTAACAAGTGTGAATTTTATTCTAATTAATTTGAAGATCGCCTATAATGCAAGGTAATACAGAACAACAACAATTAATATTAATTTCACAATTATGTGGTTCTATAACGACTGAAGTTTGGCCAGGAGTAGAACGTTTAGAATTATTTAATAAAATGGATTTACCCAAGGGCCAGAAAAGAAAAGTAAGCAGAGATAATTCAAGAAATAAAAAGATATGTGTAATTTATTAAGATTATATTGAATTAATATTCGTTTTAATTTTTAGGTTAAAGATAGACTGAAGCCATATTTAAAAGATCCCTATGCCTGTGACTTATTGGATAAACTTCTTATCCTTGATCCTAGTAAAAGATACGATTCTGATTCTGCTTTAAATCATGACTTTTTCTGGACTGATCCAATGCCTTGTGATCTCAGTAAAATGTTAGCACAACATACACAAAGTATGTTTGAATATCTAGCACCACCAAGACGACCAGGTCATATGCGACATCCTCATCATCAAGTACCAGGTGGTCCGACAAAACCTAGTTCAAGTATGGCCGATAGTGGATATCAAGATCGAGTTTTCTAAATAAATTAATAAGAGTAGCACATGTAATAATGAATGCGTCCCATAGCATTTTTATTTTTTAGTCTTTTTTATAAGAATATAATATATTTAATATCATTCATTATGGCCCAATAAGCCAAGAAAGAGGACTTGATATTACAAAATACAAACATAAAAACTATTAATCTTATAACTCATAAATTAGTTACAGTCTTTTTTAACTTAAAATAAACTTAATCTAATTTCGTTTAATACAATGTTCCTAAAAGGAACTCTTTGGTCGTTTTAAGCATACTTTAAACTTTAAAGTACGCATGATACTTTATATCTTGTGATATGGTTTGGTAGTTTATATTTTATTCCAGTGATTCTATTTCTACCATACTTTTCTTTCAGTATTGTTTTTAATTTCTTCTCTTTGTTCAATTGCTGTTCTACTCTTATTTGACTGTAACCACATTCTTCAACGTGTGCCAGCCATCGTTTCAACTTTTTCTTTTCCCATATATATATAAATATTTTAACTTTCTCAATATCATTTTCTGTCTAATAATTTTTGATCTTTTGTCGTACAATTTCAATTTTTTCCTTTCGAATCTCTCGTCGTTTCTTTTATACACGCTATTTGTTTTTTCTTATTTTTTCCTTAATAATTCTTCTAAATCTACAATCAGTATTGTAAAAAGATTTGGTCTCATGCTTCCTTGCAAAACTTCTTCATTTATTTAGAACTTTTCTGACTTTTCTCTTAAACTATTTTTATCTTGTTTCTTATTTCTGCCTTTCCGTTTAACTTTCTCAGCACTTCCCTGTTTACTGTATTAAATGGTGTTCTTAAATCTATAAGGAATGCCATTAATTCTCTCTTTCTTTATTTAATTTCTTTTCTAATATATGCTGTTAGATTTATAAGTTTTCTATTATACTTCTGTTTTTCCTGAATTCTGTTTGTGTCTCTAGCAGTATCTTTTTCTCTTTTATTTCCTCATTTATCCTGTCATTTAATACCATTGTATATATATTTTATACCCTCTGTTTAGAATCGTTACCTCTCTATAATTGTTGATTTCATTATAAGGATATAATGTATAATAACTTATACAAATATGTAACATATGTATACATGTCAGCGATACCACTATGTGTTTATTAAAATAAAATAATGAATAAAATTTAGTTATTTAAGTTATAAAAGTGTTTTATATATATATATATATATATATATATATATATATATATAATATATATATATTTGTATGTTTATATATATATGTTTACATACACACACACACACAACTGTGCTCTCATATCCAAGTAAGACTCACACACTTATTGAAATATAAATTAAACAATGTAATATAAAGTTCTATGTAAATTTATGATTTTATTGTCTAACAAAAATACTCATCTTAGTCCATGATCTGGTGTACTAATACATGATCTCGCGTGTAAAAACTGTATTTGTAAAACTGTATTTGTAAAAACTCTTGTATGATTGATTGTACCACAATATGAATTGTCGTACTATCAATAATGAAATCGAGATTTTTTTAAATGCTTACATTTAATAAGAGAAAATGGAGATTGTATGTATCATTAAAATTCGCAGTCTTATATTATATTATATATTTATAACAAAAAAGAAAATATTAAATATTTTGTACAGTTAAATGCTAAAATAAAATAATTATATTTTATTTACATATTTACTGTTTTTACTTTTTTTAACATGTGGGCGCGGTAGTAGCACTTATTATTTAACTTTCCCCTTCTTTTCGTTGAGTAAAAATTTTATTTTTGCATTTTTCAAATTCAACTACCATCTCTTCAATACTCTTATTTCCATCTAATATAATAACTGGTGCTGGCAAAGAGAACAAGCTTTGGTATAGTAGCCATTCATCATGTATTTCATGAATACGTTTCAGGTATTCTAATGACACCAAATTTTCCTCCTTACGAGCTCTTATACGCATTCTTTGGTAAACAATTTCTGGGCTGGTTCTTAAATATACTAGATAATAAAAAAATAGAATTGATTAATAAAAATAATAAATAACAAATAAGTTAAAATATATCTTCATTATCTCAATGTAAAATAGATTTATATCAATCTTACTTATTAAATCCGTTTCTATGTTAACATTTTTTGTATACCAGTCAAACCATTCTTCTAATACTACAACTTCAACGTCTTGTAATATTTTATTACGTTTCATATTTTCTATAAATAACCTTGCAGAGTAAACTGATCTCTCCATGACTTTGTAAGGTAATTGTGTCTTATAAGTATGCAATTGAAGCATTGTTAATTGTACATTAGATTGGAATATGAAAGCATAACGCTTTGGATCCTTATACATAAGTTCCTAAAAATGTAATTATTAAATTAATATTATATTGTCAAAATATATTCGTGACACTCTATTAATAATATTAAAATGACTTACTAATAGGTTTACTCCTGCAACATCGCGCCATAATTCAACTGGTTCTTGTAAAACAACTGTATTGTCATAACTTTTGAAATGATTTAAAAAAGTAGTTTTCCCACATCCAATATTACCTTCTACACAGATTGTAAATGATCGTTTGTAAGTCTTATAAGGAGTTCTAGACATTATTCTTAATATACTAGTAATTCGTTTGACTGAAACAAAACAATTATTTTGTTTATATTGATATATTATACAATTACATTATGCACATTGTTATGGTGTTTAGATCATTTTTAACATTATATATATAAAAGACATACTTAAATAAAAGAAGTTGATAATTTAAAATAACATATTAATCTTTTTGTATACTTAAAACAAAATTTTTGTCAAGATATTTAAAAATTATATGAAATTAAAAATTCACTTTTGTTAAAGTACTACACATAATCAATGCAATATATTATATAAAAATTACACTATTTTTGTACGTTTTCAAAAAATATAAACCAATTACAAATAAATAAAAAATATTTCTATAGAATTTATTATGCCATGCTTATGGAGCCAAAATTTATATCAATTCCTACCTAAAAGACCCATTGTAAAAATTATATTACTGTTATTAATATTAAATATTTTTTTACATTAACGTTAAATATTTACTTCCATAAATAAATGCACGTTAACCAGATCGACTATTTTACTGCACTTCATATTGTACAATAAAAGCTTATGAATAGTTTATGGTGAGTAATAAAATATCATAAAGCCATGTACTCAAAGAATGTTTCTGACAATTTTTGATAATACATTATAATTGCTTAATTTCATAAATATAATCCCTTAGTTTTTATTATTGTAAAAAATAGGGGATTATATTAGTTTTTTACTGTTACAAATTAATTTAGTGTTTTACAATTAATAAATTGTCTTTAATAAACCGGAAATAGTATACGGACGAATCAGAATGAACTACTTTTGTCCAATAAATTAAGAGGTTATGGGAAACTTGAGTTCCATTTACAAATAATACTAAATTTTTAAAGCTATAGCTATACATCAAAACATCAGTGTTACGAGTGTGTGAATTAATTTTTTGTATTATTTTTTGTTTGGAGCAAATAATATGAATACAAAAGAAAAAGAAAAATATATCGAAGAATTTGATTTTCCTCATTGCGATGAATCTTCTAAATATGAAAAAGTTGCGAAAATTGGTCAGGGTACTTTCGGGTAAAATTTCTACATTTTATTTCAATCTTTAGGTTAAGTCATGTGTATTCATTAAAAAGTTTAATATCTTACATTTTTTATTGAATTATAGAGAAGTATTCAAAGCAAGGGATAAAAAAACTAATAAAAAATTCGTAGCAATGAAAAAAGTTTTGATGGATAATGAGAAAGAAGGGGTATGTATAGAAAGAGAACATTTTGGACTCATATTTTATTTTATGAAAAAATGTAAATCTTTAGAATGATCGTTTTTAATTTTTATTTCTACCAATAATTTCTTAGAATATTGATACACATTTATATCAGAAAATATCGTTTTCCTTAAAATTTTCAATTTCAATGAAGTAAATAGATGAACAAATATTTTCATTGATGTCGGTTTTAACATCAACAAAAGAGATAAAAGCGCTCATTGTTGGGAATGTCGTGGAAGTTTGACTGCAAAGAGTTAATATATGTTAACAAATTGTCAACATATTATTTATATTATTGTTTTTATAAATTTCTACTTTATAGACTCGTGTAATTGTATGAATAAATAAATAAATTAAATTTATTTCTGCCGTATAAATGAGTATATAAAACAAAACATATCAGTATATTTATAAATAATTCTGTATTTTCAGAATTTATAAAGTATTATTAAATACGATTCTATTTCTTTTTTCAGTTTCCTATAACTGCACTAAGAGAAATAAGAATATTACAATTATTGAAACATGAAAATGTAGTGAATCTTATAGAAATTTGTAGAACAAGAGGTAAGAAGTTTTCTTTATACTTTTTCGTTTATTTTATGTACATCAATGTGTATAAAATATAACTAGGAACTTTTGCAGCGACACAGTACAATAGATATCGGTCTACTTTCTACCTCGTATTTGATTTTTGCGAACATGATCTTGCTGGTTTGTTATCCAATGTAAATGTAAAATTTAGTTTAGGAGAAATTAAAAAGGTCATGCAGCAATTGTTAAATGGCTTGTATTATATTCATAGTAATAAGGTAAGTTTACATACAAATGATATGATATAGGTATATCAAATAATGAGAAGTTCATAATTAATCAACTACTTTCAGATTTTACATAGAGATATGAAGGCTGCGAATGTTTTAATTACAAAAAATGGCATATTGAAACTGGCCGATTTTGGTTTAGCAAGAGCATTTAGCGCTAATAAGAATGGTCAACCAAATCGTTACACAAACAGAGTTGTGACTCTTTGGTACAGGCCTCCGGAGTTATTATTAGGGGATAGAAATTATGGTCCACCAGTAGATTTATGGGGTGCAGGATGTATAATGGCTGAAATGTGGACAAGGTATATTCATAAATTAATTAATAAAATATGAAAGATGTTCTAAATTAGTTTATGCATGCGTGTATTAACAAGTGTGAATTTTATTCTAATTAATTTGAAGATCGCCTATAATGCAAGGTAATACAGAACAACAACAATTAATATTAATTTCACAATTATGTGGTTCTATAACGACTGAAGTTTGGCCAGGAGTAGAACGTTTAGAATTATTTAATAAAATGGATTTACCCAAGGGCCAGAAAAGAAAAGTAAGCAGAGATAATTCAAGAAATAAAAAGATATGTGTAATTTATTAAGATTATATTGAATTAATATTCGTTTTAATTTTTAGGTTAAAGATAGACTGAAGCCATATTTAAAAGATCCCTATGCCTGTGACTTATTGGATAAACTTCTTATCCTTGATCCTAGTAAAAGATACGATTCTGATTCTGCTTTAAATCATGACTTTTTCTGGACTGATCCAATGCCTTGTGATCTCAGTAAAATGTTAGCACAACATACACAAAGTATGTTTGAATATCTAGCACCACCAAGACGACCAGGTCATATGCGACATCCTCATCATCAAGTACCAGGTGGTCCGACAAAACCTAGTTCAAGTATGGCCGATAGTGGATATCAAGATCGAGTTTTCTAAATAAATTAATAAGAGTAGCACATGTAATAATGAATGCGTCCCATAGCATTTTTATTTTTTAGTCTTTTTTATAAGAATATAATATATTTAATATCATTCATTATGGCCCAATAAGCCAAGAAAGAGGACTTGATATTACAAAATACAAACATAAAAACTATTAATCTTATAACTCATAAATTAGTTACAGTCTTTTTTAACTTAAAATAAACTTAATCTAATTTCGTTTAATACAATGTTCCTAAAAGGAACTCTTTGGTCGTTTTAAGCATACTTTAAACTTTAAAGTACGCATGATACTTTATATCTTGTGATATGGTTTGGTAGTTTATATTTTATTCCAGTGATTCTATTTCTACCATACTTTTCTTTCAGTATTGTTTTTAATTTCTTCTCTTTGTTCAATTGCTGTTCTACTCTTATTTGACTGTAACCACATTCTTCAACGTGTGCCAGCCATCGTTTCAACTTTTTCTTTTCCCATATATATATAAATATTTTAACTTTCTCAATATCATTTTCTGTCTAATAATTTTTGATCTTTTGTCGTACAATTTCAATTTTTTCCTTTCGAATCTCTCGTCGTTTCTTTTATACACGCTATTTGTTTTTTCTTATTTTTTCCTTAATAATTCTTCTAAATCTACAATCAGTATTGTAAAAAGATTTGGTCTCATGCTTCCTTGCAAAACTTCTTCATTTATTTAGAATTTTTCTGACTTTTCTCTTAAACTATTTTTATCTTCTCTCTTATTTCTGCCTTTCCGTTTAACTTTCTCAGCACTTCCCTGTTTACTGTATTAAATGGTGTTCTTAAATCTATAAGGAATGCCATTAATTCTCTCTTTCTTTATTTCATTTCTTTTCTAATATATGCTGTTAGATCTATAAGTTTTCTATTATACTTCTGTTTTTCCTGAATCCTGTTTGTGTCTCTAGCAGTATCTTTTTCTTTTTTATTTCCTCATTTATCCTGTCATTTAATACCATTGTATATATATTTTATACCCTCTGTTTAGAATCGTTACCTCTCTATAATTGTTGATTTCATTATAAGGATATAATGTATAATAACTTATACAAATATGTAACATATGTATACATGTCAGCGATACCACTATGTGTTTTTCAAGTGAAATTATGAATAAAATTTAATTGTTTAGGTTATAAAAGTGTTACATGAAACTGAGCGTGAAAGAATTGTGTAAATTTTGTGTGTGTGTGTGTGTGTGTGTATACGTATGCGTGAGCACGTGCATATAAATTTGTTATCTTTTGTACGTAATTATGATCTGATAAATGCATTATTCTTTGTATTTATATATATATATATATATATATATATATATATATATATATATATATATATATATATTTACATACATACACACGCATACCTGTGGTCTTATATCCAAGCAAGACGCACACACGTATTCAAATATAAATTAAACAATGGAGTTTAAAGATCTACATAAATGTATAAAGTACGTTTAAATTTATGGTTTTATTCTCTAACAATAAGACTCATCACAGTCCTTAATCTAATATACTAATATATAATCTGGCGTGTAATTGTATTTGTAAAAACTCTTGTATGATTCATTGTATCATAATATGGATTGTCGGACTTTTAATAATGGAATCGAGATAAACATTCGAATTTTCTCGGTTCTTACATTTCTGTGTTCATCTTATCTTTTATGATAATAAAAGCAGATCTTGGATATGTACATAGATACTATTGGAATAATATTACGAACAGTATCTATATTTTTAAGACAAGTATACAAAAATATATTCACAAATTTACCATTGTTGTTTATCGTTGAAATTACAATTGATTTTTATATATACAATGTTTTTTTATTTTGATTTACATTCAATTATCCCTTAAAAGTAATTAAAATGAATATCTCGGATAAAGTAATAATTGAAAAATAAAGAAATAATTCTTTATCCCATTAATAGATTACCAAGGATTGATAACATTATGTATGGAAAATAGATGAAATTCGCGTTCATCGTCAAATACGAAGTAAAAGAATAACGTAAAATTAATAAATGACTTTTCGAATTTTTCAATCTTATTTTCAAATAAGTTCTATGATTGAATAATACTAAATTATCACAATGCTTTCACATTGCATAGATTAAATGATAATGTATATATCACAAAGGGTTTCTATTAATCGTCATCATTGAGAAATTGATCCAATGGATTAGGACCCATCCTCTTTGGCTTGCTTGTAGATGATTTTTCCGGATTTTCAGCTAATAAATATATTATTGAGACAATAAAAAAAAGTTATCATTTGTTAAAATAAAATATCTTTGATAGAAAAACTTACCTGTTACCGGATGTTGAGCATTCAGGCAACTCAACCATTCCGTCATACTGATTCTTCTGTCATTATTAATATCACAATACCTAGGCAATTTTTTGCCACATTTACGAAGCAATCTATTGTTGGAGACCATGATGCGAAAGCTCTTCCATTCTTTTCTTTCTAAAATCTATAATTAAGATTTCATTAAGATAAAGGTACGTTACTATTAGCGATATATCATGACAAATAATAAATAAAAATTAATTAAACACCTTATTCTTGTTTTTATCGAGCATTACGAAGTGCCACGTGGCTACTTGTTCTTCTTTGGAAGCCTGCCAGTTGGCTGTTATCTCGCTCGAATCCGTACTAGACGCTTTCATTTTCTTTTGCATTAAATCCATCAAGTCTCGTAGGAAAATTTGTTTCTTCAATTCGGGACATCCTAATAGAAAAAAGAAAAAGCAAACAATTTGAAATAAATTACATTCGTATTTTTAAATAAGAAAAGTAAATATATACCCTTCATTGGTCTGCTAGGTGTAGGTGCTGGATTACAATTTGGTGTACTGTCTTTCGAAGATGTACCAGGTATAGGTTTTCCTGTATCTTGATAAACGCACCAACAATAACCGGAATAACATTGTACACGATGATATCTACCATCTGGTGTGCATTGTGGTATATAAAACTTTTCTTGTGAATTTTGTCTTTGATCTTCCAATACCGATCGCCTATCCGATATACAGTCAGTCGCTGATGCATTATAAAAATTTGTTATTAAAATTAAACAATATAAAAATGATAAATGCGTGTTCAAGAAGAAACAAACCATCATTTTCTTCTTTGGTATCGACTGGATTATCGCTAAACGTAGGCCTCGAATGTACAGGCGAGGAATTACCTTTGAGTACTGAAATAATGTGAATGAAGTTATAGAGATTACGTAGTATATTAAAATTCGAAGGACTCAACACTTTTTTGTTAGTTATTTGTTATTTTGAACAAATTACATATTTACATATATACATGGAATATATTACGGCTAAAAGTCGCAATAAATTGCCTGGATTATCGTTCATAAAAAATGTTCATTTAAAAAAAAATCCAGAAAAAATATATATATATATATATATATATATATATATATATATATATATTTATATATATTTATATGCAAATAAAGATGGAGATAATGTAGAGAATTTCATGAAATTAATATTCTATTATTACGAGTGATACTCGAGAAGAGACGAAAAAAAGAAATGCGATAATATTACCCCAAAGGACATTACAGGACTGAAACTCACCTTGATCAGTGGCCTGTGTCCTCTGGTCCTCGGGGACCTCGGGAGGATCTGCTGCGGAGTTCAGCGACAAGAACAAACGTACTAAATGATAACAATGATGTCACTCAGCCGACCGGCTTTACCTATATATGTACAGTTTGCTTTGCGTCATTCGCGCACCATTGCTCAAAAGCATAGCAGCAATTCGTAATTCATAAGGGGGGTAAAGGGTTGGTGGAGGAGGAATAGAAAAGAAGAAGAAAAAGAAGAAGAAGAGACATAGTAAAGTCGCATGCACGCACGGATCATGCCATACACATATTTTTACTTTCATTTTGTTCACTTTGCGATCGTGCAACCCACCGTCTTTGATAAAACAATGTACAACGTTGACAAATTTTATATCGAAATCTTGAAAAATAATATCATCTTTTATCATTATTAAAAATTTCCTTTTCACCCGCGGCCCTTATCGTTTTATTTCAATCTCTTTTCTCAATTTTGTCTCGACCTCAAAAATAAAGGTATTTATCGACGGAAGAACCCGCGTGGGTGTAAAAACTTGAGACGACAACGAGAAGAGAAGAATGAGGAGGATAGTTTTAAACAGGCGCGTGTTACACGAAGTCAATTGCTTCAATTCCTTCCAAAGCGAGATCAGCTACATATGTGTGGGCAAACTTCCTGCAGAATTTGCGAATATTAAACCTTAGCGACGAACTATCTAGCGGGTCTCGCTTTTACGATATATCCTGTCTCGGAACGACATTCTTAATTTACGACGCGACTTAACGTTAACAACTTTAGTCTTATCCCTCGTTGACAGTCGATACGCGTATTCAACGTAGGTTCTTGCATGTTAAATAATGCATACCGAAGATCAATGAACCACCAAGTAAACGAAATCACATTTTCCATTTTACATCGTGCTAGTATCAATAGAAGCTTTCAAGCGGATTAGAATTAGAAATGAAGCATGATATGTATATGAAAAGAAACATGCATGCACATTCCGAGCCTGCCTATCCTATCGATGGGAATTATTTTTTCTTTCTCATTGTTGCATACGTTTAATAAAACAAACTTTCGTTTATTTTCACGAAGCTAAGGAGAAGGAGGATTATATTGACAACGCAAATTGTGTCACAATAATTCTCTCTGTTTTTTTTTTTTTTCTTTTTTTTCTTTTGTCGCATACTATTTCGAATATTTCGATACAAACATGCGAGACGAAGAAAATATGTATAAAGTATATATGTGTGTATATATATATATATATATATATATATGTATATACACACATATATATATGTATGTATATGTATATCTCTATTTTTGATATGGTAGAGTATGATAGGAAGAGAAAAATGTCGAAAGGGAAAAGGTTTAAACACTCTATCAGTGAAAAGATCTTTCCTTTCTATGTCCAGCATATCAACGAATCAATTTTTACATCCTAAAGTCTACCGTAATTAACTAATTGTTAGACATGACGATATTTAACGATAAATTTTTAAGATATCTCTTTTACTCAAGGACGAACATGAGAATGATAGAGTCTTTTTTTTTTCGATAAAACGTAAATTTATGTTCTTGCTTAATGATTAATTATCATACTGCAGTCAAGGATCTCGTTACCGTCCATATGAAAAATGATCGTAGTTTGTTTATCTTTTTCTTTTTTATTTTTCTACCATGTTCGATCCAAACTGCAATAGTATAATTGCCCAGTTATCCCGAACGATGACAATATTTCATCCAACTGGCCAATCGTCGTCTTATTCCTCCTTCTCCTAATCTTCTTTTAACACCCATCACCTTCTTCGTAGAGGTGCACGTTAATCGTAATTTGAAACATATATTATTAGGTCCTTATCAAAATAGCATAATATACAGGCTGTTTTCTTTAACTTGCAATATTGAAATGTCTCGTTAGGGATTAAAACTATTAAGAAAATCTTTTTACATACGTTGTTTGATAGATCACATTATGCAAATTATTTGCGATTCTTATCAATAAGGAAACACCCTGTATGTATATACATATGTATTAGCAAGAATTTTTTTTCTTTTTTTCTTTTTTTTATTATTATTATTATTTTTTTTTTTTCATAGCAATTCTATACGAGTTACTAACTTCATTATTCTTCGAAGAATACCTAGTCGACGTCAAGTTTAAGTAGAAGTAATATTTGAAGTTGGATCTTCGATCGAATAATACGACAACGCTGATCGGAACTCTTACTGAAATCATAATGAAAAATAAAGAAATAAACTCTTAATACGTGATTCTGATTGAGAAAGATGAATTTTCTAATTTATATAATTTGAGATTAGTATTGTAAAAAGTGAAAACAAATAATACAACCTACCTCTTTCGTCATGACGTCGTGTTTCCTCTTTCGTTTCTTCATCTTCTTCGCATATTGTTCCAATATTCCTGTCATTTAATTATCAGTTATCTCAACCACGTATCATCCCTTTTTGAAAATAGAGATGATTCTAATAACGACAGCGATATTATAATTCCGTACCTAATTACCCATAACTATGAAAGAAAATATCATGTATGTAAAGGTAACGAGATCCTATTTTTTTTTTCATTTTTCATTTATATCTAAAGAACAAGGTAATCTAAAACACGGGTGATAACAAATTGACAAAGTACTGAAAATATTAACTATTAAAGTTTCAATGTGTATTATTAGAGATATGCTGGACAATATTGTACATTCCTTATGCCAAAAGACATTTGCATTTAATTTATTAATTTCTGACAAAGTCTATGATTATGAAACCATTTAAGTAATGTACTTCCTGATAAAGCAAAGGATAAATGTCTAAAGAAAGATCAAACTTTGTTCCCTTGCGGTTTCGTATTTCGAATAGTAATGTGATTATATACCAATAGAATGATTCATCATGCGTGCGTGACTAATGCGAGGAAGATTTCGACCATCCACTTAAGAGAGGGAGAAAAAAAGAGAGAGAGAGAGAGAGAGAGAGAGAGAGAGAGAGAGAGAAAGAGAGAGAGAGAGAGATGGAGAAAAAAAAAATAAAATAAAAAAACAAAAGAATTTTTCGCTTGCAAGCATCGAAATGAAAACGATAATAATTTTTTAGAGAACTCATCGATGATGACAAATCGAGAAAAAGAGGTGGTATCGTGCAGAGGATATTCCATGATTGTTTAATGTGCTTTAATCGGCCCGCATTCAGGATAAATCCGTAACAACAGAATGATAAGAAGAAGAAGAAGAAAAGAGGATGGAAAAGAAAAAGAAAAGAAAAAGAAAAAGAAAAGAAGAAAAAAGAAGAAGAAGAAGAAGAAGAAGAAGAAAAAGAACTAGGTAAAAGGTGGCACGTGTAAGGACTTACGAGTGAAATCGTTGGCCAGACAAGCACCCCATTCTTGCCTCGAGAGTTTCAGATCTCGATTGAGATCGCAGGTTCGTGCAAATGTACGTGCACATCTTTTAGGTCTAACTGCTTTTTTAGCAAGTTTACGAAGTTCCTTGTATTCCGCTCTGTCCAAATAACCATCTCCATCTTTATCTAAAGTCGCAAATTTCCAAGACAATACGCGTTCCACATTTTT
>NC_062194.1:5622440-5637440 GCF_912470025.1 Vespa velutina
CTGTCCCGGCTTTCAACAGCGACGGCTATTTTCCTGTGCTTGCCTGCCTGCTTAACTTGCTTGCTTGCTTGCTTTCTTGCCTGCTTGCTTGCCTGCTTGGCCCGGCCTGCTCTGGCCTGTCCTGTCCTGTCTGCCCGCCAGTTCTGCTTGCCTGCATTGCCTGCCCTGCAGGCGCTGCCTCTAAGCGCGTTCTTCGTACCGTTCGACACAACCGATCCCAATTACCTCTCTTTTACCAGCTGCCAATTTTGTTTGCCAATTGGAAAAGAGTGACGAAATGATTGTCCAATGAATTTGACCTTCCAACGTGTTTTCGTATCTTTTTACTTCTAAACGTTTTCGTTTAAGAGTTTGAGAAGTAAATATGTAATATTATATGAATTATATTAAAGATAATATATAATATGTTGTGTGTATGTATGTATGTATATATATATATATATACACATACATATATATATATACATACATATATATATACACATACATATATATATATACACACATACATATATATATACACATACATATATATATATACACATACATATATACACACATACATATATATATATATATATATATATATATATATATATATATGAATAAGAAAATAAACTTACGATTGATTAATCAAGAAATTCACGGTAAACATTTTTTAAAATTCGCGTTCCATCTTGAAATTTGTAATATTCGAAGGATGGATAACCTTCGGCCAGATGTGTTTCACGGCCAATCTTTTTTAAGGAAATTATTTTATTCTCCTCGTCTTCCGATACGTTCCAGATGTTACGAAAATATATCGTAATATCCATATCGGTTTTTCTTAAAATCGACGAAGACCACACGCACGCGTGTACCTAAGAAGATAAACGAACTAATAATACTTCCGTGAAATTCATTATGCCAAGAGAATAGAATCGCTTACAATAGTATTAGAAATTCGTGAACACGAATTTATCGCATCGAAGATCACGCTGCATGCTCTGGCTATACGCATCTTTGTTTTTTCTTGACAATAGTCTTGTTTTTTTGTTGCGTCATCTTTAATGTAATGATCTATGTCATCTAACAAAACTATAGTGGGTAACGAAACGAATGTATGTAATTCTGCTAGCTGTGTTACCAAGGATTTATAATTCGATAGATACCTATAAATTTATCAATTGAAAAATTTAATATTTTTTACATAATTAATTTTAATTATATCAAATAAAATGTATATAATTTTTTTTTGAAAAAAGTTATTTGTAATTTGGAAAATGAAATTTGTAAATAAAATTTCACATATATATATATATATATATATATATATATATATATATATATATCGCTTATATTATATTGTCATTCTAAACAAATTTTTAATATTATACGCTTTAATTGAAATAAAAAAATTAACTTACACAAATGTAATCAGTTTATAAGTAAAGTATGTCGAAGGATTACTTTCATGGCAAGCAGAAGGAATTTGTTGTAAAGGTATTGGTGTGATATAAAAAACACGATGACCTTCTTCTGCCCAATATATGGCTGCCTGTTAAATGATATAATATAAATATTATGCTTCACATAATTTATGGTACTAATAAACTTATATTATTCGTTGAAAAAAATATATCTTTTTATACTGAAATATATGATGTATGTAATGTTTATAGGTTGTCAAAACAATATCTATATTTACATATTAAACTACATATCCCCTTCCTCTTATTTATATATTTTTTATTTATTAATATCATGTAATATGATTTACATACCTCATATAAGAATGTCTTGCTTAATTCTGCTGGTCCATGCAATAGCGTTGTCTTGAGATTTTGTTTTGTCGCAAACATAATATCTTTATTTGACATCTAAATAAATCAAATATATAAGAACAATATAATGTAAAAATATTCAAAAGTGCTTTAGTATTTTCTACAACTAATGAAACAGTAATAAATAAGCTACACCAATGTAAAAAAAAAAAAGCAGTAATCATTTCTAGGTAATCACATAAAATAGATGAGTAAATAAAATTTATGAATAAATTTATGTAATTAAGATGATTTTTTAAATTATCTGTTAGAATAAGTAATACATAATCATGATCACACATACAACACAACATAACCAACAATCGGTAAAGATATTTATAAAGTTATTGGATTGGTAACCTCACTTTCATTTACATTTTTACACTACTTACATAGCACTATAATAATAAGCTTAGAGTATTTTCTTTTTTTCTGTAATAAAATAACAATAAAATACTGTAAAAATTATTGTAAGAAATGAATGGTATACGAAGCACATACGAATTATAGCTTAAAGAAAAAGCCCGCGAATAATAAAAAGTCAAAAGGAATACACGAAAAAAAAAAATGAAAATTTGAATGATAAATCTCGCGTTGATATAAAAATCAATAATAAATCTTTTTATGTGTTTTATGAAAATTTGATAATGAATAATACAAAGTTGTTACGTATTCTTGAAAATTATAATCACATCATTATGAGTATGACTCTTTTGAAATACAGGAATAACTTTAATTTATCACGTGATCTTTTTCAAACCCGAGAGACAGAACGGAAGTTTGTTTAATAGATAATAAGCAATTACGTTATAATAATGTAGTATGTGTATACACATATATATTCTATAATGATTTACACACTGTCAATCGAATATGCACATAGTAATAACAATAGATGACAACGCCCACGATAAATTTCCGAGGCAAGCCCTATTAATCCGTCTCTTCGAGTAGATCGTAAAAGCAAAGACAAAGAGTTGTATTCGTGTCAATGTATGTATATAGGGTAGAGCGAAAAATTTTTATCATTAGTAACGTCTTATGTTTAAAGTTATATTGAATAATCATACAAATAAAATATGCGTAATATTAACAATCAATATTTACGATAAGCGAGAGAATTTCTTGACCAACGTAGTACTTAAAAAATTTTCGAATTATCATAAGAGTTTTAAATGATGACAGTTAGAAAAAAAAATCCATCATAAAAATTTGTTTTGTCATTATTAATATTTTAATGATTAACAAATGAATATCATAATATATCTTGCGAGTTTTATATTTTAAATGAATAATATAAATTTTAAACGAGAGAAAAATTATTCGATAAAATTTGTAATAAAAAGGAATTTTGAAAATGACAAAAGTTAATTTTTCACCCTGTATAAGGAAATGTAAAGCAATGAGTATTATATCGTATTGAAACGACGTTACTACCATGACTTTTCTGCTCGATTATGTTTCAGTCAAGAAGGCGATCTCGCGTAACGTATTACGACGTTCGATCATCCTAAAGACTAGACAAACCCATGTACTATGATCTTGCCTATAAAAGATGTTGCAAAAATAAGTGAGCCGTAGTAGTACTTACAAAATAGAGATGTCAACATCAAAAAGTAGTTCTCTTTTAAGACTTAATCAAGAAAGTCGGCATATTACCGACGATTGGCAAACTCGCGAAACCGATTCGGAAATAAGCGACAATGATTTTATTACGAAGGGTGCATTCCTTTTAACACCTAGCCATGACTTCAATATAGAAAAAGCAGCGGCCATTTGTGAAAAAATGAACTTCCGGTAAGAACGAAAATAATAATTACAAAAAAGAAAACGTTTTCTCTTTAACGATTATAGATACGATATTAATTATGTTTGTACGTATTTTTTTCTTTCTTTTTTTTTTTTGCTTTTGTTTTATAAGCCGATCATTTCATTTCTTTAATTAAATATTTTTACACGTCGAATCATTAATGTCGTTGTACATTTTGCGCGTTTATGAAAATAAAATATGCTCGTTTATTGTGATTTTTAATAGCGCCATATTAAAAAAAAAAAAAAAAAAGGAACATATAAGACTTTAACGAAACATTAAAATCTTATATATTATAAAACGTTTCAGCGGAGCATTTTCTTTAACAAAAACAGCTACTGGAATACTTTTTAAATTTAGCAATACTGACGATTATCATGCAGTGTACAAGAAAGGTTTTCACAAAGTAACTGGTGCACGTTTTTACAAGAAGGTAAAATTTGTAAAAGATTATACTGTATATAAGATTATTTTTTAATATTAATAATAATTTTTACTGTAGATTGCTATACCATGTAGACCAGCGAAGACGTTTACCGTATACGTTTTAGATGTACCAGAGGAATTACCAGAAGATGATATCAGACATGCTTTATTTAAATATCGTTCCATAGTGGAAGTAACGAGGGTACCTTTAGCCACTGGAACTGTTTGTAAGTTTAAAAAGAAATCTTCTTTATCGTTCGTAGGAAAGATTATTATGTTATTTTTGAATTTTTAAAATTTTTATGTATGATTTAGTAAAAGCCATCAATGATAGATTAAAAAATGAAGCGCAAAACGTAAACGAGCCAGCAACAATCTATACAGGACCACCTGTTATAAGAGTTACCCTTGCTAATTTGGAAGAAACTACTATATTGCTTAGTCAAGGATTAGATTTTTATGGAGCAACTTATTTTCCTACTGACACGCCATTTACTTCATCGCAATCTCTTGTGAAATATAAAAGCAACAGGTTTAATGAGTTATAATTAATAATAATATGGTATAAATGCAAAGGTATCACATTTAATATTTTCTAAATATTTATTTATTTTAGATGGAATGAACTTGCATCAATTTATCCTGGCCAAAGAGTTAGAGATTTATTACCAGTCTTTGACAATGCTGGCTTTGATAAGATTCCACCACCTACAAGTCGTATGATAAAACCACCAAAAAATTGATATAAGAAAAATAAAAGCATTTTTGATATAACTTTGCTTTGATGTCAATTACGTCTGAATAAATATAATAAAGACAAACAAATTAAATCGTTCTCAAGTTTTCCGCTTTTTTTTTTACTTTTTTTTCTTTCTTTTTCTTTTTTTTTTTTTTTTTTTTTTTTTTTTTTTTTTTTCTTTTTTTTTTTTTTTTAATCTTTTTACTATCTTTTTCTACAACTAAATGATATTAATACAGGAATAGTCGATTAAATACTATAGGTTGTATTTTAATATTTTCATGTGTGCCAGTTGCATATAAGCAACAGAAATAATTTTAAATAACTGTATATTATCCTGCTTTGCTCTTTGTGCAAGCAGCTTTTTTTTTTATGGGTTTATGTGTAACATAGCTAAAGATATGTGATCGAAGTACTAGGATTAATTATCCTAGTTGATTTCATTTTTCTTCTAATGTGTATAAAATATATGATATTGGCATATATAAATCTGTATAAGAGCTACGCGATTAAGAATTGGTGATTTTGAAATTTCATACTACATAATGTGACTTTTGGTTTTACGCTCCTTTGTTTATAATTTCACCTGCATGATTTTTTCTTTTCTTTTTTTTTTTTAATATTATATAATACAACTACCAATAAAAATAGATCAGGAGAATCAAGTTCAAAGATCAGGAGAATCAAAGTTACTTGAGATATAAAAAATTCATCGATTGATCGAATTGAAATATTTTAAAAATCACGTATATAATAAATTTTTCTTTTATCGAAATATGATGAGCAGTTGCATTATATAATCACCTAAAAAATAAAACGTAGAGATAAAAGGTTCACACTTATATCTTTTTAGAGATTCTCTTTAAAACATACACGCTTCCTTGTATAAAGTATACCTTTTAAATTACGTGCGCAAGGAATATATAATTAAGTAATAGATAATGACACAGAGAAATTCTTCATGTATCTTATACAGAAGATAATTCTAAAAACGTATGCTTATCTTTCAGTAAACAAAGCATAAGATGAAATATATAATAAAATATAATTATAACAAAATCTTTTCAATCATATATTATCGCGTTTCAATAGCAATCTTAGACTTTAAAGTACTGGTATAATACTAGACCTTAAAGTCTATATTAGAGTAAATATTTCTTAATAATTTTCACGCAATCATTGTTTTTATCATAATACTTCTTTAGACTTAGAATATTAAAAAATTTTATCACATTTAATGTGGATTTTCGGAAACATTTTTAAAAAACATTTAGTGACGAATTGATTGCTATTGCAATCGTTATAATATTACGAACAACGTATTTCTATCATTCCCTTAACAGTGGAAATTTATCACACATATTACCTCGTCTCTATTTCTTTTTCTCGATGTGTACTTTTTCAATGTGTGAATTTTTGTGTGACCTATATATCAAGATCGAATATTAAATCATTTTTGAATTCAGCTTGATCTGAATTTTTAACCGATGTTTCGAGTGTGTCTTCTGTGCTTTCCTCTTCGATGCTACTTTTACGTTTTCCCGAAAGTATTTTTTTAGATTTTTTTAATTTCTTAATTTTAATATAAGCCGATTTCTGTTTACCCGAATGTTTTTCACGACTGAGAATGGATTTGACATTTTCAGAAATTTCTGTTTCTGGTGTCGCTTTCGGCGTAATCTTATACTTATCACGTTCTTCTGTTTCAGAATTTTCGCTTTCGCTTAATTTGCGTTCTTGAGCGCGTTTTTTGTTTCGCAATTTACGTTGATTCTTCTTTCGTTGGCCAAGAATGCTAGAGTTAGATCTGCAGAATTATATTTTATTATTTTTCATGTCCATTCTATTCGTCTTTGAATGAGCTTTCTGAGAATGTGACATTACCTGAATAATTGTCGAGATACAACGTTGTTAAATCGTACAGTCTTTTTCAGACTACAACACTCTGACTCCGATTGAGGGTCGTGAATTGAACTGCATGAAAAATCTGCAGAAGAAATAGCTACACCATTTTCGTCTGCACTCGATTCAGATACAGAACGTGAAAAATCATGAGTACGATGCGATTTTAATATTCCTTTCGACATACTACCACTACTACTTGGTAATTCGTCTCCGCTACTTTCCGAAATCGATCTTGATTTTATTATACCTTTCCTATTTTGACTCACATTATGTTGTTCATCTTCTTCATGCTCGTCATCAGAATCCAACTGATTCGAGCGAATATTTATGATGACAGATCTATCCTCTTTCTGAACATCGACTTCTACTGGAACCTCAGAATCTTTCTCCTCTGTATCCTAGGAGTATATGTTCATTGAATCATTTTAAATGTACATGTAATATAACGATATTTAATTGTCTTACCATTAGTTCCTTCAATCTATTTTTGAATGACAAGGTGCCTGACAATTCTTTCCTTTCCATGAATTCTTCATTCACACCAACGAAATAATGAGATACATTATCAGAATTATTTAACTTAATACTAAATACAAGATTATTATCCCATGGTTCAATGACAAGTGAATCTTGTTCTATTGAACCTTCTTCTATCTTAAAACATAAGGAATAATGCTGTGGGAAAAATCCTGCACCAACTGATGCGAGTAAAATATGTATTCCTATGTTATTTTCTAAGATTCTATGTTGTATGGAATCTGGGTCAACATTTTTAACATTGACTGTAAAAGCTATTTGATTGTCATACATATTACAGGCAAATGATGGCAATGTATATTTTATATCAGCATTCATAAAGGGCACTGTAGTTTCTAATGAATTAGTAGTAGTCCGCAACACATTATCATCTAAAGTTTCACTGGAATTTATTGAATCCATTGGAATAGTTTTTTCTTCTAGCACTAAATTTGAAAGGGAATCACTCATAGTTGATTCCATGGTAAATAAATTTTCACTTAATTCGTTGGATACGACAGGTACAAAGCTATTGCTATCACTATCCACATCACTATCTTCTTTCGGCATCTCTTCTAACATCACTGATTTACGAATGACCGGTAATATTACTGTTAATTTTTTATATTTAGGATCAAACTTTGCATTACCATGATCTCCATCAACGCTATACGGCAGGGGTAATTGTAAGAAATATTTGGCAGGTTTTTCGCTCTTCAAGTAAAGAGAACGTTCTTGGATATCTAGTATAGCATCTGTTGCCTTTCCTAACAATGGCAAATCTATAATGATAACTAATTTTTTAGGAATAGTTGCATACATCTTTGCATCTCTACTGTTAACAAAATCTTCCATGTCAATATCCGTTTGATGTTTTATCATGAATTTTGGAGTGACATATTCCTTGATCTCTGTTTCTAATTTAGAATCATTATTCTTATAATAAATAGTTTCTGGTGGTGCACGTTTTGGCTTTTCCTCTCTGTATTTAAATTGTTGCTCACGACTCTCATCATAACTGGACATTAGTTTCTGATAAATTTCTGGATCCATATCTATTGACTCTTTTAGCGATTCTTTCGATTGTTTCCTAATCACGCTTGGATGAGAGATGCCCTTGAAGTTCATTTTAGGAAATTTAAGATTCTTCCTATCGAGCTTCACCTAAAAATGATAAATAACAACTGATAAACCGAGTAAAAATACATTTGTAAAATTTTGGAAATACTAACCTTAAAATTATTCTCTATACCATCCATCGCAGTGTTATTAACGATGTCACGAAATCTAGCATTCTTCGATGCTAGATAAATCGTGTCAGGATGAAACACAACATCGAAGACCAAGCAACGAATGTTTTTTCTATCAAGGTCATCGCGAGGAGGTATCAGGGTATAAGGAATTGACCATTGTAAACCACGGTGACCATCCTCGTAGGAAGGGTGACTCGTAGGTCGTGCGACAATGTCACTTTTACTAATATTTAAAAAACATTTCTTTTCTCCGTTGACACTAGTTTTTATGACGTAACCAGGCTGGGGGTTAACGAACGTGACGTCGACGCCCCGTTCCTTCTCCAATTGAGCGATCTCCTTTTCATAAATCTTACGATTTTCTGGATCGGTCACTTCTTCCGCGTATTCGATAAGTAATTTACGAAATTCTTCCTTTTTCAGGCACTCCGTTATATTTTTTAACTCTTCCTTGGTAACGTCCAAATCTTCCCAATCTCTTTTACGTGACTCGTACGCGTCCATCTTACGAGGCGATGCGCATTGATGCGCGTGTTTACAAATAAACTTGATGATGGAAGAATCCCGAAGCACACATATACATATACGAAGTATACCACGTGGATCGCTGGCGCCACCATGCCGGCCGGCTGACTATTGACCAATCACAAATCTTCACGTTTTCAAACGTCGCGCGGTATATGGTTATCTGTATTTCTATATGAAAGTTCTAGAAGTTACCTTTAGAAACGTACAATAGTACGTTGCTTGCTAATCGATTAATAGTAGCTATAACGAATTAAAATATATTTTATATATGTGTGTGTGTATTATTACGTACTATTTCAAAAATTAAGAAGATTAATATCATTTCGATTTCGAAGAAAAATAGATAAAATATTTTATCGATTTAAATCTATAAGAACGTAATAATATTGAGTCTGAAGGAAGTATTAAAATTCAATGAAATAATAAGAATGATGCAATTGATATTATATCATCTTATTTTTAATAATAATTACGAACGCTCGTTAATAATTGTTGCGTAAGAGATTGCATTATTTTCTTCTAGTATTACAGAGTTTATAATTATATTTGTGACGATAATATATATTATTTTATAAGATGAGTCTAATGAGATCTATATTCGAAATTGTTACTCCTTTAATTTCATCCCTTGAGAATATAAGAAAATAAATAAATAAATTAGATGGTACATACGATTATTCTATAGTACATATATAGTACATATATATTCTATAGACATGTATCCACATAAATACGTCGTAGAAATCAAATCATTCGTTATAGCTTTCACCGGACACATTTTTATTCGTATCAATTCCTATGACTTTCTCAATCGTATATTAATATTCTTTCAATCTAATGAAATTTTTATTGGTTTCATTTTCTATCCATCGATTTACATAAATTCTACATACCAAAATGAACTTTGTTCACACAATTGATAATTTTCATTTTTCTCCTATTCAAATATACGTACATACATATGCATACGTACATACATATATATATATATATGTATATATATATATATATACACATTAAAAGTTAATTACTTGGTGAAAGGAAATTCAATCGACAAAAATCATTTAGAGAAGATTTCGAAGTTTAGTCAATGTGAAGAGAAGATGATGGAGATTCAAGGATGATTGGTTTGACATTGAAATAAGCTTGGCTAATATTTTATCTTTTAGTTGAATCTGAAATCAGTTTTGCGATTCGAAGAAAAGACTGGTGGGGAACCCTTGGGGACTCTCCTATGCCGAAGACGTGGGGATCAGCCAATGCGAAGTCTCTGACCCACTAACATTCTCTTCAGTTACTCGGTGGACGTATACAGAAACACGGATGATCGAAATAAGAGCTCGAAGAGTCATAGGGCGATCACATTTTTTTCTTTCTTTTTTTTTTTTTTTTTTTTTCTTTTTTTTCTTTTTTTTAATGTAAACGTCAGGGTATCGTAAATCATATGATTCGTTGTTCGTGATGCGTGTCCATCGTGGTTTTCTTCCTGGCCTTTTCGTTGGTGTTACTCTCGTGTTCGTCCTTCTAAATTCAAGGTCAAGTACGGTCACGCTCAACTCTTCCATCGATGTCACGATCGAACCTCGCGATTTCGACAGAAAGGATGATACACGTTTCGTCGGAAATTATGCATTCAATATCAACAAGGTGATCGGACAAAGAATAGTTTTATTATTAATCCTTTTATTTAATCTCTTAAATTTTTATAAAATTTTTTATTATAATTCTAAACTATTTTTAAATATACATAAGTATCACTTTATGTAAGCCTATATCATTTTTAACAAGTCACGAAGATTCTCTTACTCGACTCTGTTACAACAGAGAAATATGTCTCTTTAGTGAAAGTGCATCGGATGCAATCGCGTCGAAGCGATCTTCTCACGCGTTATACGTTTCTTTCTCACGTTTCTAAGATGTAAATCTCTCGAACTGCAAGGCTACTTTTTCTTCTTCTTTTTTTTTTCTCTTTCTTTTTTTTATACGTCCTTCTCTCATCATTTTTCTCTTCAAATTAATTTCTGCATTTTTAATAACGTATCTATATACTAGACGTGTTTACTGAATGAATCAGATCGAACTATATACTTTCTCTCTCTCTTTCTCTATTTCTCTCTCTCTCTCTCTCTCTCTTATTGAATAGGTATGTTTACAAGTAAACCAGTTCAAAAGCGGAAACATGCGTCAGCTATCGAAAATTCTCTCGAATATAATTATTGTTTCAAACTAATAATGAATATTAAAATTTTCGATACAAAAAAGAAAAAAAAAGAAGAAAAAGAACTAAAGAAAAAGAAACAAGCGACTTATATGAAAAGAAATATTTTAATTCTTTCATTTTTTTGTCCTCATTTTTATGGAGTCACATCACATCTAATCAAATCCAACAGGTGTGCCTAGAGCTCTTTAATAAATCATTGTACGATTGTTAAACAGACATATCGATACGTCACGCCCTCCCTGGCTGAATTGGGCGGTCGTGGAAATTTGCCCGAGATGAATAAGCACGTACTCATGCTGACACGTGTACCCGGTGCCGGTGCAGAACTATTGGTGCTGATCCTGCAACGTTTGCAAGGTTACAATGCGTTTAAACATATTCGTTTGCCGGCTGGCGATTCTGGACTTTTGACGACGTTGCAGCAGGTAAATCTCAATAATAATCTCTGCAGATATTTCTTCCTTTTCTATATCTCTACACTTAATTAACATTTCACTTAATATACTTATTTCTATTTACTTTATTATATCCACATTACACATTTATATATACATATGTATATATTCTTTATGTGTAAACAAATTAAAAATATTAAAAATAATTAATGGATATTTCTATTAACTCTATTTTCTATTAATATAATGTTAGATATTCTATTTTTATATATATATATATATCTATATTAATAAGAATAAAATAACGTGTTAATTAATATAAATCAAATTAAAAGGAAATGAATTTAAAGTTAAGATTCATCCGCATAAGATGTTCACTCTACTACAACCTGTCTATGACTAATGAACTAAGCAAAATAAAATCAACTAAACGAATATGTACTTACGAAATTAAGAAAAAATATAAACATAGAGAGGGGGAAAAGAGAGAGAGAGAGAGAGAGAGAGAGAAAGAGCAGATTATATCTACAATAATGTTGATATAAAAACTTAACAATGTGAATATAAAAACTCAAAATAACACGTTTTCGTAGAATTATATCTAAACATTCTCTTAACATTCTATATTTACATTTTCTTATAATTATACATTTCTTAGATTTATTGTAACAATTACGCTATCGATTAAAAAAAAAAAAAAATAAAAACATAGAAACACCCTATATTCACCGATAAAGGAAATAGCCGACCGAAGGAGAATGGGAAATGTATAGTAAATATATCGCAATGCGTTTCATCTTTGTGAGAGCCACTCGAGGTTGTTTCTCATAAATGGAAAACGTTTGAATACCTCTCGAAGAATACATTTCGCGTTACGTTATTGCAAATATTTATAAATAACTGTTAACATCGAATAAAAATCTTTTGTACGCATATATGTAAGTACATATTTATTTTTTCGACGATCTTTCAAAAGAGAAAATGTGAATGTATCGCGATGTTGTCTGATAGAATTGCACAAAGATCCGGAAAACCGGTCATTGATCCTTTCATCCGTTCAACAAGTAAGACAAGTATCTCTGCTTTCGTAACTAAAAGTATAGCACTTTCGTCCATTTAACAAGCACTATTGCACATACGTAAAAAACATACTTATAACCATGCAATCTATATCCTGATATTTCACAAGCTATAAGATATGTATTTGTGAACAATTTATAATTGCAAAATTATTTCAATAATTCTAATCACTTTTTTCGAATATATTCTTTGGATTTTGGTTAAAAAGTTTGTTGTACACTTTTTTTTTTTTTTTTTTTTTTTTTTTTTTTTTTTTTTTTTTTTTTTTTATAATCTCGTAAAATTGGTTTACGTAAGTCAGAGATAAAATTAGCGTAAATGTAGTCATAAAAGAAATTTTTTTTTCTTTTGGAATCGACAGGAACTACTCGTGGAAGAGATAACAAGTATTATAAGGCAAGAGGCTATACCATTGAGTTTCGATGGCGATATAAGGTTTTTGAATTTTTCTGAATTTGGTCGTCAGGCACCAACTTTCTTAGCCTTAGCAAGGGATCCTTTGGATCCACGTGCTTTGCATAGGTAAGACCAAATTTGTTTTCTCTAATTAATTACACATGTCTTAAATAATGACTTCTTGTTTCCTCCATCGATTTTAAAGCAAATTATTTGTTTATTTTTTCTTTTCTTTTCTTTTTTCCTCATTTTCATTTTCATCTGATTTTAAACAGATATCGGAAAGGTGGGATGGCGGCCGTTCTTTATCGCGGAACGATCTCTCATTTTTGTGGACAGGATCCTCGTTGCTCGTACGTATATCAATGTTGACATAGATAGATATCCAATAACGCGAGTGGAATAACCAGTTTCGTGAGAAGGATTGCGGATGTTTCACCAATCAAAATATATACATACCTCATAACTTTACTTTCGACAGTTGATGCGATTAAACGATCCCATGAATGAGATTACAGAGAGAATACCTTAGAGATATTTTTTCGTCTGTTCATCATTATTACTCGGGATCATCTCTCAAGTTGGTTAAAGGTTACGTAAAGTTACTCTACGTTTTCTTGGTAAAGGTTGCGTAAGAAGATGACTATAGTGAGGGATCAAGATCAATGAACTGCTCCTGAATACCATAAATAGAAACTTGCGTTGTTGGTTGTTAGAGAAATCGAGCTTGTTGTCTTTTGTAATGTTACAAGAGACATCTTTTCTGCTTGAAAAGATGTCATGTTGTAAAGAATAATAGTGATCAATTTTCTTTATATAATAACAAAATATTCGGATCGAATATCTAGATGCATGCGCACTCGTCTGTTATCTATTTTACACACACACACATATATATATATATATATATACATATATATATTTTTTATCTATAAGGAAAAGAAATAACAAATGGGCGTTACAACGAGCCAAGGCAAATGTTGTTCGATGGTATCCAGTGGTCGGTCTTCTTGATTACATGAAAGAAACTTTACACGTTCTTCAAAAGGAATTTCCGTACTTTTTCACCGGTTCCCTTCGCATATATAATAAGTTGCGTAAGTATCTTGTTTATTTTTTCTTACTTTTTCTTTTTATTTTTTTTTTTACTTTAAAACATTTAAATTTATGATAATGCAAAGATTATTATATAAATTTGTTTTGTAGGACCAAAAGAAAATTATTTATCGAAACGTTCGATAAATCTCAAAGCACGAACGAAAAAGGTATTGGAAGAAATAATGGCGGATGAAGTAGAATTTTATAAATGGTTGAAATTTCGATTACTTAATCAAACATCCAATAATGGATGATAATCAAGTTTAAAGAATAATTGGTGTTGTTTTTCGAATCATCAAAATTAATTTTAATCTTCCAATTAAAAGGTAGTTAAAAATATATAATGATAAAATATTCAATCCTTAGAATGAAATGCCAAAGAAATAAAATAGTCGAATATGTATGTCATTTGACACAGGATAAATAGAAAAAAAAATATTATCATATTCGTATGGTGCATTATCCTTTGATTTTGAACGCCTGTTTGTACGTGCAACGCCATCTTGTATCATATCAGTTACTGATATACTTAGATGTTAAGTTAATCAATCCTTGGACACTGTGAATGCATGCAGTTCGATAGCAGCAAACGGTAACGATAAAGAATATAATCGAGATCTACACGGATAATATGTTTTCAAAACATATACAATAATTTGAAACATATACATACATTGAAATTGTTTTTCTCGCTTTTTATATCATTTTTCTACGTTGATTTATTGAACATTTGTAGAATAAATACAGAGAATTGTTGAGTCGAGAAATGTTCAGATTTATGCGAGCTTTCTTTTTCATAATTTTTTTTTTTTTTACCAAACACTCTTTCTC
>NC_062194.1:5639940-5662440 GCF_912470025.1 Vespa velutina
CAATTTTGTAAGAATTTGAATAGCCGTTCGTAAAAATATAATGCGGTCTCTCTCTCTCTCTCTCTTTTTCTCTTTCTATCTTATTCTTTTTCTCCATTCTCCTCATCGAAACGACCGTAGTTTTTATTAGTTTCCCTTCGCGTTAGAAAGAAAAAAAAGAGAGAGAAAGAGAGAGAACTAGTCTAGACGTTCCAAGAGTCGTCCTCAGCCATTATTAGTACGGTTAGAAGATAACTCGTTGCATACTTAAATGTGGGAACGCCTGTTATTCCATGGACCTCACTCTCATTCTCTTTTTTTTTCTTTCTCTTTCTTTCTCTTTGTGGATTTTAAGAAAATCCGACTAAACGTTTCGAAAAATTAGTCCAATATAATGAATTTTCGGCTTCGAAATAAAAACAATCTTTCGCTTGTAAACACAAGTCATCCTGAACATAGGGAAACAAATTTGAAAACAATTAATGACGATGCCTACCAAGTGACCTTCTGTTCCTCGAAATATTTTGCTCGTTCTGCGTCGTCCATGTCGAGTATCTTATTTTCGAAAGCACCACTGAAAGGTATCAAAACGGCTCCAGGATCGTTCTTATCCACCCATTCTTTAATCTTGACTAACCTGAAAAATCGATAATATTCGATGAGGATTTATAAGTCTTATCTTATTTAGATATATTCGTTCATTTTTAATTTATATATATATACATTAAAAAAAAAAAAAAAAATATATATATATATATATAAATATTTTTCAAATATAATCGTAAAAGTGCATCATGAAATATAAAAGATTATAAGGGCTCTGAATCATGCATTAACTTAACGACGAGTATGCGCGATAGATAGGCTTACTATTCAACTGCACTTTCCCACGATATCATTTTCACAATGCACGTCTGTAAATCGTTGCTGAATAATAGATCGACGAAACTATTCGTGTTAGTGAGCCCTCGAGCGTGCGTACGAATACGCGTTTACATGTCGACACGCACGTATAAATAATTCCGTTCTCCACAGTGTTTTGCAACGCGCTTCACCGACCACGTCGATAGAAACGTCCGGAAAATGAAACGACGAGTATTCTGGAATATCTAGTCGATTTATCGTAGAAAATAATATTATCGATTTGTACAATCTTCGTTTATCTTTATAATCAGAATCTTAATAGGAACAAAAAAGATAAAAATACTTTTATTTTATCTTTCCCTTTCGTTTTTTCTTTTTCTCTACATTTTCGTCTTATGACGTTAGAACGAAACGTACCATTTGTTTTTTTTACGAATGTAATCCTTCTCCGAAAGATTGACCAGATAAATAACGGGTTTCGACGTGAGGAAGAGATATTTGTTGAGTACGTCGATCTGCAATCAAACGTTAGGGACGATCATCAACGTGCGTTGTTATCGTTCTATAACGATCGAACGAGCAAATTGCATGTTTCTTACGACATTGCGAAGGAAAACTCGTAAACTTACATCATTTGCGCTCCAATCGGCGTACCTGATATGCTTCTTGTCGTCTACCAAAACACCCTTAACTTTTAAAAGTGTATCCTGTCGACAAAAAAGGAAGAAAAAAAGAAAATAAAATGAGAGATAGAGAGAGAGAGAGAGAGAGAGAGAGAGAGAGAGAGAGAGAGAGGAAAAAAAGAAAAGAAAACTACGAAAATACTATTAACGATTCGCCGCGAGTCGTAACACGCAACGTCGAATTATCTACGGAGTACTAGTTAAAATCGACTTGAAATCAATCTAGACGATGGCTCGATCACGCGAGTTTGGGAGTTTCGCTAAATTGAGAAGTCGAAAATTGCTTGGAAATCAATCAACGAGAATCGAGTAAATTTGCTCGGAGAAAAGTTCGTCTATTCGAATTCTCTTAATTTACATCGATCAAATACGATACAAATGTTAACATTAAAACTCACGTATTCGGGTTTCAATTTCTTGTCGTTACCACGGACAACCAATTTTTCCAATTTCTCAAGATGCCCATTTAAAAATTCGACATCCTTCAGTCGCAATTCCTCGCTGATAATTTCCAAATCTCGTACAGGATTAACGTCACCTTCTACGTGAGTAACATCGTCATCTTCGAAAGCTCCTGGGAATGGAATGATTCGTTTCGATATCCAATTATTCAAAATCGTTTCTATTATATACGAATATAATAATTGAAATATCATGCTCACGGCAAAGGTGAAAAATTCCATCACAGGCACTGATGTGAGAAAGAAAAGCATTTCCTAAACCCTGTCCCTCGGCAGCACCCTTAACAAGACCAGCGATATCGACTACGTTCAAAAATGCTGGGATTTTGCTAAGGGAAAACAAGAAAGTACAAATGAATGTAACTAATATATATATATATATATACATATATATATATTTTTTTTTATGTATTATTATCCTCTTAAGGGAGTCGTACGAATGTCTCTCTCGAATGAAATTTTTTTCAAACGCGTTCACGTTTCCCGTCCTCCTCCGTATTATTCGAAAGAAGAGAAAGAAAAGAGACAGAAAGAGACAGTGAGAATTCCGATTAAAGGTCGAGGGTGTACGCTGTCATGCACGTGCGTTGCATGGAAACGAGGGTGGGTAGTGACAACGAGGCACATTTAAATGCTAATGCCAGCGGCCTCATTAAATAATTAGCCTTTGAAGAGTGGCGTCGGGAAAAGCAAACGAGAAGGGTGGTGAGGCCGCGTTAGGCGGCTTTCATCACGGATCGCCGAATTCTCGGACACGTGCCATCAATGAGAGTATACGATACATCGTGAATGAAAGTATGATGATCGTATTCGAAAAGTTCGAGAGGGGAGGTGATGTGTATGTGTGGAATGGGTGGTGGGGGAGGGAGTTGAAATAGCTTTCTCCTTTGATCAACGAACTTATTTCAATGTTTTTCATTCGCACGTTTACCATTGGATGAGTTTCTAATCTTTCTTTTTTCTTTTTTTAAAGAATTATTTCTAATTACCTCTCTCTTTCAATTATTTTCTTTTTGTCGTTATCTGTTTTGAATGACATATGAAGAAAACAAAATAAAACAAAATAAAAAAAAAAAAAAAAAGAAAAAATAAAAGAAAAAAAAAAAAAAGGAAAAAGAAAGAAACTTCGTATACAACGGGAGTAATTTTTTAATCGAAAATTTGACTATCCAATCTTCTGCATGATCCTGACTGCTTTGCATTTTCAATTTCACCGAGTCGTTGTGCAAGCACGATGACGCGCGACAAGGTAAACACCGTTTTCATCGACGGTTAGCCGCGTTGATGGACACCGCAGCACGTACAGCGGTTTCCGCACGATTCAAAGAGAAAGAGAGAGAGAGAGAGAGAGAGACAAAGAGAGAGAGAGAGAGAGAGGATAGTACTATGATACTGGCCGAGCTGGGAATTTTCGACATATACCTACGTACGTACGAGCACCTCGTTGAACCATCGTTGGTGACTATCAACGCGACTATCCGTGTAAATGCGTCCCTTTCGATCGATTTTCCTATGTCTATCTCTATCTCTATCTTCCTCTCTCTCTTTCTCTCTCTCTCCTTTCCCTCTCTCACTCGTTTCGATCCATTTGTTTCGATCGGAATTTCAAGTTGAGAATGATGGCAACGTGATTTTGTTTAAAAAGGGTGAAAATTAATCGAATACTTAAGCTAACGATATTTCAATTATAGAAATTTTAAACGAGAAGAACGAAATAAATAAAAAGAATTCGTAGGATGTAAATGATTTACAAACTTGGGAAAAACTCTTTTCCATGGTTCCTAAAGTCTCCTAAAGAAATTTAGGTCGATCTGCATTGCAGATCACGTGCTACGAAACGTGCACCCTACCTCTTTCCTCTTTTCGTTTCTTCTCCTTCTACCCTGTCTCCTCCTTGAGTCTCGTCGCGAGAATAAAAGCGAATAAGTAGGTATGGAAATGTCGTTGGGTTATTCCGAATCGTTTCCTTTTGCAAGGGTATACATAAATACGTAAAGAAAAGAAAAGAAAAGATAAGATAAGAAAAGAAAAGAAAAGAAATGGTACTCGTTCTACTCTCTTTTCGACACGACGATAACGTATTCGAGAGACATTCGATTCGCTTAGGATCGAATAATGTTTGCACGATTGCTTACCTGGCCGGTTTGAAGTATTCGCATAAATAGTCGTACCTTGCGTCGGGTACTGGTACACGACGTGCCTTAACAAACAATTGCGAAGGTCATACTTTTTTTTTTCCTTTTTCTTCTTTTTTTTTTTTTTTGTTTTTTTCTTTTTTTGTCAAATCAAATTTATATCAATATGAAATTAGATTAATGATGACGTATATACTAAAATATATACTGATTAATAATTATTACAATTAATTGTTTATTAATTGATTGTTTTTATAATTAATCATTATAATAATCAGTATATATTTTGGTACAAGAAGTTTTTACAATGTACGTATATTAGAATATACATTAATATTTATATACCATTTCTTAAATGTATCATCAATATATAGGAACAATGATTAATGGAAAAGTGTCAAGAAGACTCGTTAGGATCGTCCAAATTCTGAGTCGGCGATGTTCGTCGGAATCTAATAGAACTCGTTCGTGATACAGTAGTCGTATTAACTTGAAGATAATGTTTCGGAATTATTAAGTACGGATTGAGTTTTTCTTTCATTCTAGTTGTTGCCAATTCGATGATACGTTTATGAGCTTTCATACGTTCGCTAACTTTCTCATAAATGTTCATTTCTTTAAGGGTACAAGATACGTTGCGAATTTTTAAAATAACACCCATGTGAATCGCTGCACTGGCAGCAGCAGACAAGCCTGGAATCTTTGGACGAAAGACCGCAACTTCGTTTACGGCTTCTATTACACGTTTTGCTACTGTTTCTTCTAAATATCCGATAATCGGTAAATCGGTTACATTAATATCTGGTATGTTGAAAGGAAAATGAATTTTAACATCGCAATACTTCATCCAACGAGAGAGGAACTGATCTTGACAATGTTGGCTGCAGAATAGATAGAGCTTGTCGTCATAGAGAACAGCTAAATCGATTTTGCCAGAGATTAGATTTCGATTGGGGAGACTGTCGACGTAAGTAACCAAACAGCATCCATTAACTTGCAAACGTCTTGCCCAGCAAGCGTGTTCCAGATCGATCGTCTCATCTACGATTCGTGGTCGAATTTTCGGTAAAATTGCAGTGTTCCAAGGTGGGATATATTTAAATGGATATTTTATAAAATCGTTCATGTGTTTGGTACATATCCAATAAAAATGTTCACGAAATTGTACTAATCCTATACGATCGATCAGTCCACCCGAAGACATTATGCTGTTATCGAGTAATAAACAAACGGGACAATACGATTCGTAAATACTTTGATATGATTTGAATTCGTAAGGTGATACACACATATTCTCTAAGCTATGAACTTTATCGTAATCAGATTCACGATAATATCGTCTAATATTCATAAACTTTTCTCGTACCACACGATCGGCATGAGTCCATACACCCCATTTGTTATTACTACCATCGATTTCAAATATATTTTGTGAAAATTTCTTCAGCCAATTACGAAAATTTTCTTGATCTACTTGCCATTGATCGTAAAGTTGTGTCAAACGATTGATATCCAAATCCAATTGGCTTTTAATTTCTTTATTTACGTTATACAGACACTCCGAACAGAAATTTAAATCGGCTTTAAGATCGATAACGATCATTGGACGTATATTGAGAAAAGCTAATTCTTCGGATTGTCCACGATTACATGGGAAACCATCGAGAACGTAACCCTGAGAAATTGCCCGTGGATGAATCGAATACATTTCAATGGCTCGGCTCATAATTTTATTATCAACAGCAATGCCATCTCGAATGTGAGATTTAATTTTTTCAGCTAATTCAGTCCACGAGTAATTATCTATAACGTGTTGCAATGCTTTTTCAATTGAAATCAATCTCAAACCATATGTCTCGGCAAAACGTTCAGCAAGCGTCGTCTTTCCACATTTAGGTGGACCAATGATCGAAAGATTTAATGGTATTAGAGGTATCGTCGAATCTTGTTCGATATATTTCAATGGATTTTTCATGAAATCTAATACTGCATTTTGACCGCATAAGAAATAAATATATTGTCGATGTATCACTGGCTTCACTTCGTCTTTCGCTTCCATCGGTAAAAACATTTGTATTGGTATTTTATTTTGATACAATTGAACCGGACACCATCGGCCAAATGAACTCAAAAAATAATATCCAGATTCTAAAAGACGTTCAGCCGTTTCAACATCGATTAAATATGTTCTCTCGAACATCGAGATATCCCGAAATACGTAACTTTCGAGATATCTTTGAACTTCTATTATCATCCTACGTACATTTTGTTCACCGTTTATCTCTATCCAAGGTATAGTTACAGCTTTCATAAAAATACGCGTGGTTATTATTTTTTTATTATCATCTTCGTAAATTTCTTCTAATCGTCTCGAAATTCTATCTCTAACTGTTACGATATCTTCCCAATCGACAAATCGCATTGGTTCGGGATTCTCTTCTCGCCAATTATCTTCTAATTCGATTCTTTCGCTTGGACTTAATTCGTAATAATCATCATCCATATAAAAATTCTCTGATTCACCCTCGAACATTTCCATATTATATCTCATAAAATCTTCGCGCCTTTCTTTAACAATATTTTTTATCCATTCATCTCGTCTTTTAACATAATCATTCATTTCTTTTTTATATCTTTTCTCCTCGGCAAGTTTATCTTCCTCTTGTTTTTTCTCCCAAAGATTAAGATATTTTGGAAACAATCTTTCCATTGATGTTTCTAAACTGCATTTAAGTTCGATCACCACTTCGGGTACCATAGATCTATCTAATATCATGTCTACGTCGTGAAAACAACTTGGAAAACCATCGAGTACAATACCTAATTTATCATAAGGCGTTTGAAAGTAATTTAAAAAGCATTCTCGAAGGATATATCTCGGCAATGTTCCACCATTTTTAATATAATTTTTAATAAACATAAATATTAAAGTCTCGTCGTAACTGTATTTAATGTCATTTAAATCATCAGGTAAAATCATATCTTCGGGTTCTTCTTTTTCAGGAGCAATCATAGTATCCTTCAATGTGAATGCTTTCATTCCTCTATCAATCATATACTTTTCAAGACATTTGATGTAATCGACATGAAATAATCCATATTCTCTTGACAAAGCATTCGATAAAGTAGTTTTGCCACTTCCAGGTAAACCAACAACGCTAATTCGTAACGGTGGTATTAAGATCGGTGGTTTGATCAATGGAATAGAAAAATTATATGGATTTTCAACGAATTCTTCTAATGCACGTTCACTGGATAATAAATAAATTTTATCTATGAAGACTGCACTATAATCTTCTCTTCCTTTCCATAGAATATTATATTTTGATAATACAACTGGACAGTAATCGCTGGTGTCACCTAATCGACGATTATCTTTAGCGATTGTTTGATTTATAATCGGTTTTCTTACTTCTTCTTCTTCGTCCATTAATTCTTCTTCGTCTACAGGATATATCTCTCCTGTTCTCTTCTCTTCTTCGTCTATCAGCCTTTCTTTTTCTTTATCATCCTCGCTCATGACAATTGCTTTCCAATCGTAACGATCCTTAAGTCGTTTTACAATGTAATCAGTAACATCCTCGATTAATCCAAGATCACACGGAATAACGTTTTGTTTAAATTCGTCTATTCTATCACGAAAATTTCTCCAAATTGTTTGATAATCATTAAGATGTTGAATATATCCTTCTAATTCTACGTCTGTCTCATTTTCGTACATATCATTTTCTTCATATTCGAATTCAGTTTCTAATGATTTATCGTTGTAATCTGTATGAAAGTATCGCCAATTTCGAAGAAGACAATGATACGGTGGATCTTCGAAAATTATTATAACGTCTTCGATAATAATTTTACCATCGTTTATTATTTTTGTCCAAACGTCGAAATCCATGTACATATTGTCGATAATAAAACCACCGTCCCTATTAATATCATCTTCTAATATTTCGTCTGGAATATTTTTTATATTTTTAATAATTAGATCAGCCTTTTCATTGGGATCCAATTCGATTGGCTCGTCGTACAAATATTTAACACGTTTCTGTAACAATCTCGACACTTCAGGATCGTGTTCGGTCAATTCTCTAATGGGAAGTTCCTCTTTTCTTAAATGATCTGGCGCATAAGCGTACAAAATCTTTTTATTATTTTTTATTTCCTCCATAAGACGTAGATCCGTCTCAATATGTGAGATATTATTATTATTTAATTTTTTACGCAACGATTTCAATTCCTCATTTATGTCATCGTAGCCCTCGCTCGGTGTTATCGTATTTTTCGATTGAACGATATCTGTCAAACGTTGAATACTCGAAGCGATATCTTCGTACCATGCTTTAATATCAGCATCTCTTTTTATTTTTCTCATCTTTCTCTCTTTATTCAATTTGATTTTCAATTCGTTTATAACGTCATCGATCATATTACGCATAACATCTATAACTTTATCGTTAATGCAATCACGTTTAAAAATATTTTCTATATAATCGACATTAATAACGGTGCCATTCAAAATTTTTGCCAATTCTCGACTCACTTTTGATTTACCGGAATATTTCGGACCAATAATCGCTATCTTACAGGTTGGTCGTGGATTAGGTGGTAATAAAAATGTTCTAGGATTGTCTAAAAACAATTGAAGTGCTTCGTTGGAAGATAGAAAAAAAATATTCTTCATGAATCTTAAAGAATATTTTGGGATACCGGTGACGGTTCTTCCTCTGGCCAATTCGACCGGACAATAAAATCTCCAACGTGACAGTCTCCAAGGAAACCTTCGAGTTATGGACTCCATGTTCGCCATTTCTCGAAAAGCATCCTCGTTGCTCATACCCTCGAACTCCTCCTCTAAGGCAATTTGCCTTCTGTCCTCCTCCTCTTCCTTTTCTTCCCCTTCTACTTTTATCATCCCAAACTCGTCGATTTGTTCTATCAACCGTTTTGGAAGTAGCAATCGTGGCAATGGTAATGTACGCAAACGTACGCTCACAATTTCGAACATTTGTAAAACAGATGTACGACCATCCACACGTATAACATTCTGAGGATTTTTAAGAAAGACCCATTTATCTATATAAGGTAATGCCAAACGTTTATATAGTTCGCATCGTTTTTTCACATCCTTTTGAATCACTTCGTTATGCTGCAAAAGATATTCTCTATCCTTTTTAAATATATTTGAAGGGAATGCAGAAGGTATATTTGTACTATCGTCGAAATTATCTTCTGTAAACGAGTACATATCTTCGGTAATATCCATCGATGAAACAGAATCTACGGGTTTAAAGATATCCGAGTCTGTTTTTAAAAGTTTATATTTACTTAAAAGATCCTCGTCGGAACATATAATGTAGATTATGATAGATGGTTTTATAGGCCAAATAGAAAAGATTTCTTCGATCTGACGAGGTATATCTTCCTCTGGATAAAGTTGTATTTTACATGAAGATTTTTCTATGTCTTGGTTATCTAAACTCGAGCTTGGAGTTAATATCATTTCGCAGGTCGATAAAATATCATCTTTTGAATTGTTATCCTTCGACATCGATTGAACCCGATATTCAGCGATTTTAGGATAGAACAAATAATCGAGATTTGGATCATTCGGAATAAAAGGCAACCCTTCGATCACGTAACCTCTGTGCCTAACGTCTCTCATATTTATTCTATTTTTAATTAAATTCAAAATTATTTCGGAGGATAAATTTCGACCAGAACGTAATACCTTTTCGATGTACTTGCCTTTTTCCGTTTTGTTTAATATTTCTTGTACAATGAGAGATTCCGGTGAAATGAGAACGCACTTCCAACCGTCGGCTATCATAACGGCGAGTTCTCGGCTATTTACACCTGGCTTTCCAAAAATAACGAAAGATATTGGCTCCGTTTCAAGATATTTCATTCTTGCCTCTTCCTCGAAATAAAGATCGCGAAGGACAAAGGGCTCCTTTGATCGTTCGAAATTCGATTGAAATTCATTTTTCGTGCATTTACAGGTATTCTGAAATCTCGTGAAAGGATTTGTGTCTTCGGTGAAGGCATAGTAAATGTTGGGTTTAGGACAAAGAGCCTGAGAGTAAACTGATGGCCAAGAGGGAATATATTCTTGACGAGGGTAATGCTTGACGAATCGAAAGAAACTTTTTTTTAATATACACGACGATGTGACGTAAAACTTTTTCTCCTTTTTCTTCTTTTTATTACTATCCTTTTTTAAACGTTCGATCGCTCGATCGCACATTATTCATAAACAGGTTATCCCAATGTAGGAGTTGACGTAAGAATTGAAGTAAGTAACGAACAAACGAAAACTTACTTTTCCAAAAAAGTTTTAACAAGAAAAAGGATATGTCTTGTACGTGTGTGCGCGCGTGTGTATGTGTGTGTGTGTGTATATAAAATATAAATTCAGATACTTATTTTCATTCGGATCGATGGTGCAGAAAGGAAAGTTTTCCGCCGCTGCCTGACTTTTGGTAAGGACATTGAAGAAGGTCGACTTGCCGACGTTTGGTATTCCAACGATACCAATTTTTAAATTAACCCCTACTCGCCCTATGAGTGGCTTTCTTTCGGGTTCTTCGGCTTTTTTCGGTGCCATTCTGTAACGAAAAAAAAATCGAAAACTAATAATAGTAATAATAAAGAAAAAAAAATAATAATAATACTAATAATAATAATAATAATAATAATAATAATAATAATAATAATAATAATAATAATAATAATAATAATAACAATAATAACGATAACAAAAAGTAAAGAAAAACGAGAAAACAAATAAGAAATAAGAAAAATTCGAGAGCGGAAGTAATTAAAAATTGGCGTCGCCATCGTTCGAGGAAGATGTTCATCGTTTTTCTCGATCGTTTTACAAGGAGTCCGCTTGGAAGCGCCCGGAGGCGCGAAATCGAAATACTCGAAGAAGAGTATCGAGGAGGAGAGGCTCTCGAAGAACGCTCGCGGTGACTAATTATATTAATACGAGAACGACGGCACGTAGAACGATCGCTGTGTTTACCGGCGGCCTACCCTCGAACGATCCGGCAATCCTTGCTCCTCGTGGATATTTTACCGATATCGAGAGTGAGCGAGCGAGCGAGCGAGTGAGGGGCGAGTAAAGGAGACGAGGACGATGCGAGGGAGGAGGAAGATGGCGGGCGATGCGGAGGAGCCGCAGGATTAGTGGGCAGGAGAGCCGCGAATCACCGGCATCACAAGGAGAATCCGCGAGTAAGCCTGAGGCCGCCAATCCGCCACCGTCTACTCCCGGTTCCTGTTCCCCTTGCCCCTGCCCCTTTTTTTTTGCTATCGCTATCTTTCTCTCTCTCTTTCTCTCTCTTTATTTTTTTTTCTTCTTTCTTTTTTTCCTTCCCTCTCGCTCCCCTTTCTCGCCACCAAGAATCGTGCAACCACCGTCATCCGTTAAAAAGACGAAGAACGACGAAGAACGACGAAGAACGCTCAAACCACGTCGATGTTTTTCATCCTTTTTCACTGCTATCCCGAGGAAATTTGCAAATTACGATAATGGAGAAGCCGCGAAAGAGGTTCAGTCGCGGGGCGCGATGCTACTCTCGACGAAGAGCCGCCGCGGCGCCGTGACCGTACCTCCTCCTTTACGACGTCGTCTCGCCCCCGGGGGGGGATCGTTCTACGTACGATAATGACCGACCACGGCGTTTCTCTTCGACCTCTTTTCTTATAACTTCTACGGTATCAACTTTCCAATTTCAAACGAGTCGATGATTTTCCTTTGCTCGATCCAGCTACCAATATTTCATCGATTTTTATTTTTATTTTTATTTTTCTGTTTTTTTCTTCCTTTCCTTTTGTTCTTTTTTTTTTTTTTTTTTTTTTTTTCTCTTTAACTAGCATACAACTCAATGAAATATTTTTATCAATTATAATTCTATCGCCTTCTTAGTCTTATAGTTACTCTACGAAGCAGACGACGCACGTAGTAGCTGTTATAAGCGCACAGTGCTGCCGTCTATCGATACCTACGTGAATCAATAGAGTGCAGGATGCATCCGAAAACTTAACCTTACTTCTCCGACAGAAAGATTGATTATTCTGACACTAGCACGATAGATGGACCGTCTTGTCTCATTCATATTCGATCGAAAAGTAATTAAGAAAGTTTTTTAAGAAACTTATTAATTGTCTAACATTTTATAAATAACACTATTAACTATCACTGGGTGAGAACACGATCGAACACGTTTTTTTTCCATAACTCTTAATACGAAATGTGAGTCATCTTTAAAACCAAGAACGCCTTGTTCTAACGTTAAATAAACGTATATATGTTTTCGTTAACTCGATATACCTTGTTTATATATCTCAGGAAGCCACGTACGAAGATTATCTTCCAGAAACGTGTCGCACTTTCGTGACGGCAAGTACACGGCACACGTAGATGACGTCAGACACCTTCGACCGGCGAGCCTTTTCGCTACAAAAACAGTTTTCTATCTTATCGACACGTCGTCGTTGCGTCCTCTCAACGAAGAACTAAAACGTCTTTTCTCGAGTCGAACTTGGCGCGAATTTTTACAACAAAAATCTTTTATATATATATATCTCTTATTCGTCTTATTTATTTTAATCGATTTAATTAAATCAATTCTCAATATCATTACGTTTGTCTATAACTTCTTGTAATAATAATAATTGTTGATTGGTCCGTTACAATAGAGAATATTTTTGAACAACGTAGTAAAAGTATAAACAAAAGAAGTACGCTTAATTACGCCAAACTTCGCGATCGTTCTTTGTTTTAACGTTCGATCGGAAAATTCGTTGTAATCGTCGTTGTCGTGACCATTTTTTTTTTCTTGCGTTTCTCGTGATAAGAATTCGTTTCTTCGTTTGTTTAAACAGTGTACATTTTTGCGTAGGAAGATTCAAATCGTTCCAGTAATCTTATGAAGCTCAAATATATGCCGTAGTTCCTGTTAGCAGGTATTGAAATTTTTTTATAACCTCTAATTATTTATTGTTACTTACTCTTTCGGGTTTGAAACCATTACATATAAATATAGATTGTATATGATATATATATATATATATATATATATATATACATGTGAATTATATAATATTTCACGTATATCGTAAGTAGTAATTACGAAGATAGCTCGAAAGCAGGGACTCTCAAATTTTTTCGTTCACGGAACCCTCAGAAAAATTTTCCGTAAATCGCGGAACCCTTTTATTATAATATTACGTACAATATTGCCGAATCATGCGTACCGTATTTCTAATATGAATAATCGATGAAATTTGATCGTTCTAATAATACGAGATCGCTTATAAAGTTCGTGTAAAATTTTTTCGATCGGGACGTACCATCACCTCCCACGGAAATATATTTTATATTTTTTAAATTGGATTTAACGTTTAAGAGGAAGAAGAAGAAGAAGAAGAAGAAAAAAGAAAAAAGAAAAAAGTGAAAACGAAAAAAAAGGGGGAAGAAAAAAAGAAAATAAACATTGTAAAAAGAAAATGGTGATTTCACAAACGTCGTTAGTATAATATAAACCTGTCGAATAACACGTTCCTAAATACTCGGTATAAATGTCCGTGTTGTCTCGACGGGACAAGATGACGAGTGTTTATGTTTATGAAGCGTCATTGTGACTACGAGTCATGACACCGACATACATAGCTGGATATATCTGACGATACAAGCCAAAGACCGACGCGATACGAGGCGCGATACATGGATCATTCCTATGGATATCATCCTCTTCGAAATATTTTGCAGTGTCACGTTTTTGTGTCCATGTACTATCATTCATATACATGTGTGTGTGTGTGCATGTGTGTGAATGTGTATGTATGTATGTGTGTGTGTGTGTATATATGCATATATGAGTTTACATTAGTTATCATTGACAATATTAGACGATATTTCAAATAATATTTTTTCTTTTTTTTTTCTTTTTTTAGATTTATAGAGGAACTTTTTTTTTTTTATGAGACAAAAGAAAAAAGGAAATGAAATATTTCGACGTATTTTTCATCGGCAAAGAAATAAAGAATGAAAATAATTCGTTCTACTAAATGTTTATGAAGGAAGGGTTCAAAGAAAGGGAAGAAATTTTAAGAATTCTGATCGCGATTATCCGAGTCTAATTCGTGGTACGTGCGCGAGTATCTATGGGGTCGTGAATCACCCTCAATAGAGAAAGAGAGAGAGAGAGAGAGAGAGAGAGAGAGAGAGAGACCGTAATTCGTGGGATAATATTAAGATTGCCGAGGAATGAAATAAAAGGATCGAGGAAGTTGCGTATGTGTGTTTTAGTGGCGCCGTGAGATCGGCAAAGAGAAAAAGGGCGCACCGGTTGTGACTACGCCTTAGCGCGTGGAACATCATTGCCCTTTAAAATAAGATATTTTTTGATTTATCAAAGAATTTTCGATTAAACGACGTTTTCTCGTAATAAGCGCGTCGATCGTTTGATTATAAATATCCTTTGTTGATTAGTATTAAAGATTTAATACGCAAGTACGTTCAATAGAACAACAAAAAATGTATTTTTTTTTTTTTTTTTTTTTTTTTTTTTTTTTTAGTTTTTCTTTCGTTTCTTATTCATGTAAGTGTATATAAAGTACGTGTTAATATTTCTAGTTGATTATAGATAAAGAGAGAAAGTTTGAAAAAGGACTTGACACGTTTCGAAAAGTCAGCATCGTAAGATAGATCGATCGATCGTTCGTTCGTTCGTTCGTTCGTTCGTTCGTTCGTTCGTTCGTTCGTTCGTTCGTTCGTTCGTTCGTTCGTTCGTTCGATCGAACGTTCGATCGTTCGATCTAACGTACCGCGAATCGTCGTTGCGCCATGTGATTATTTCAATTATTTTATTACGTATCGTATCAATCTTGGTCCATATAATGCATATAATCAGGAGGCCATTATTCTGGGAACGCGCACGGCCAACGAAAAAGGTCCTCCTCCCCCCCTTCTCTTTTTCTCCTTCTTCTCTTCGAACTTACCTACCCGCGCACGATCTCAACTCGCTCGTTTTAACGATATTGTAATTTGGAGACCGCAAACTCACCGCTGACGTCACTGGTTGCACTCTTGAAAGAGGAACATCTTGCCAGCGTCGAAGAGAGTTGAGAGGAACCGATCGATTCTACTCCTTTCACCCATCTTCTTTTTCCCTCTTTCGAGTCGATAATTTCGATGAAAAGGATATTAGCGGGGAACGAATTATAGGAATTTTGAGGGATTAGATATTCGCCGAATTGAAGGATTGCGTTACTAATTTCTTTCGCAACGATCTATGTGCCGATCGTTACGCCGAGATTTATTTGCGACGAAGGCCACTGTGGTGAGATCAATATCTCTTTTTCTTTATCCTTTTTCTCTTTCTCCCCTCTCATCCGCATCGAATATCATCTCTTAATTTTTATTTTTTGGTTCTTTTTCTTTTGTTTTGTTTTGTTTTTTTTTTTTTGGTTTTTTCAATTCTTTGTTTGCCCTTTTTTTTTATTTTTATTCTTTCATCATAAATTATGGATAAAAATGGATACGAGTGACGATTCAATTTTATTTTGAAGATCGATACTATAACTACATAATATTTATCGTAAAATATATATATATATATATATATACATATATATGTATGTATAGATGAAGGATGTTTGAAAATCGATGAACCACATGGAGCCGTATAAATTTTTTTTAACAATATGATCTATATGTCGATCCTTACGTTGAGATTTATTCGCCCTATGTCGTGTAATTAATCTTTTATTTTTTTTTTTATCCTCATCGAATATCATCTCTTCATTTTTATCTGTTTTCTTTTTGTTTTTTATTTCTTTTCTTTTTTTTTTTTGTTCATTTTTTTTTATCATTAATTATAATGGATACAATGATTATTTTTTAGATCGATATTATTACTAAGTAATATATATATATATATATATATATATAACTATATATACCATAATAATATAATACTCACCGTAATATACGTATGTATGTATACACACACACACATATATATATATATATATATATATATATATATATATATACACATAAACGAAGATACTTGAAACTCAATGAACCGCGCGGAACCGTGTAAATGAAATAACAACAGTGTATTCCAATAGGAAAAAAAGAAGAAAAAAAAGAAAAAAAAAAAAAAAAAAAAAAAAAAAGATAAGAAAGAGTAATGGGCTGTTTTTAAGTAACGACCGAGTGCTGTGTTCTCAGCGTACAACTAGCAGAAGAAAGGACGTTAAAAGGTCTTTTACAAACAAATATTTACACGCCTCTTGGAATTCCCGTTGACTCCGAGGTCGTTCTATAGCTCTTACTTATTTACGTTTTGCTATCATTCGCAGTAAATACATATTTCTTGCGGCGTATTTAAGAGGATTATTTGCGTGTTGTCGATCGAACCATTGAAAGTATCATTCTTTAACTAATTGTAAGTATTTCTTCTTGGATTTAGAAATTTATATTAAAGGTTAGGTATTACTTAGTATAGTAAAAGATAATAAAAACAAAAAGAAAAAGAGCCTATAAGTAGCTCTACTCGTGGTATGAATGAATGGTTGTATTTAAATTTAATAACCATAAACAAAGATAGATTCATTGAAACAAAGTTAAATCATGATTAACTTACGCGGAAGATATTATCGTGGATCGTTGAAAAGGAAAAGATTGAAGTGAAGTGGGATGAGGGTGTGGGTGGGGGATGGGGTGGGGGGTGAGGTGGTTTTAGAACGAGGGAGGGAAAAAATTACTAAAAGAAAAATAATGGGGAATAAGAAAAGGAGGAGAAGGAGGAGGAGAAGGAGGAAGTAAATTACTGGTGTATAACGACGTTGTGTAATAACTTACCGACAAGTCGGACATACCCTAGCGATGTTCCATCGGTTGCATTACGAGCTCGTAAAACGCGTTGCTGTTTCTCTGGGTTACATCCGTTCGTTCGGGGCTTTTTACGAGGCAAATGAGAGATTATAAGGAGTATTTTCTTACACGAGTTTCACTCATCCTATGCGATACTTCTCCGATACGTCTCTCCGGTACTTTTTCTCTTTTGCATATCCGTATTTGGGAAGCAAACAACCATACGCCAGATGGGGATAGAAAGTTAAGGAAATTTCAGTCTCGGTCAATTTTGAAAGGTGTAGATCGTACATCGTGTAATAATAATATACGTGGTCAATATGCGAGAGATAAATTATTCATTTATTAAATATTTATAATCTTTATATAATTTATATTCGTTGTTACGAAATATATATATATATATATATATATATATATATATACATATATGATTTATGTAATCATTCAATTACATGGTAGGGAAAATTTTCATCGATAAAAATATCTATACTATGTCTATAGCCGTGTTTTTTTTTTTTTTTTTTTTTTTTTTTTTATTTTTCTTTTATCTTATCTCATTTTTTGTTTCTCCTTTCTTTTCTTTTCTTTTCTTTTCCTTTCCACCGAGAGGGAGAATAAGAAGAGGAGAAACTTTTACATATCCGAAAGCTATAATTCTCACGTACGTAAGTCTCTAACGAGAAATAGCAAGGCGGCAGCCATAAGAAGGAAACCCTGATAATTCTCCGAGCATGTAGACACGCAATTAAGGTGTAACGTTTCGAAGTTCTGCTCGTAAACAACGCGGGCAAAGTAGCGGAACCTCCGAGACTCGATTCCGCCCGTCAATTGTTACCAATTGTTGCCAATCAGAGTAATACGTGTGATTAGAGCGAGAAGGTTGCCGGCACTGCACAGCACCCTGCTATATATCGCTCTGATTACACCGTATGCGATATTAATTTCGAATTAATTACGTGCCATCCTTTGGGAATCACGCGCGCGCCCGCGCACAAACATACATGCACATATGAACGAAGTCGACAAAGTTTTAAATTGCGTTTCATTATTCTTCAGATAATTAGGTGTATATATGTATATATACACATATATATATATATATATATATATATATATATATTTTTTTTTTTTCTTTTCTTTTTTTTGTCGAATGCATTTGTAAGACTATCGAAATCATATTGTACGAAGTTAATATAATTGCAAACGTAAATCCAGTCATATCTTCTAGAGCTATTTAAACGATCTATGGAGGTTTAATATCTTATAATTGTAACGACTTAGAATCACGAATTTTCTCTATTATCATTTACGCCAACGCACATACATAGTTCTTTAATTTTTCATTATATATACGTCGCATTACGTAGAGTAATTTTAACGAGCATTTATCTTTTCTTGGTGGCTATCAAGAATCGTGCATCGGTGTTATTAGCGTTAGAGATTGTCGTTAGATAATCGATAATTACTGCCTCGTACATTTTATATCGTAGTAACTAATTGCATTGATTGTTTTTTTATACAATCCTTACATATTAACGCGACTCAACTGACTTCATTAACATCGACAATTTCGATGCTTTCACATTTGATATAAATATTGTGGATGGTGAAATTTTAAAATGATGAAAAGTTGGATTAATTCCGTTTCGCAATTTTCTCAATGATAAGTAGCGTACCTACTTACATAGATGCCGATCGCTCACGAAACCGGCAACTCAGGATGATTAACATACGCACAGGCGTTCTCGAAGACTCTCTTCTCAGGATTCTCGCGGATCGTCCTCTTGGTCCCGTGATCGGTGAGAGGCCCGGTGGTAGGCAAGTAAAGAAGAATAAGAATAAGAATAAGAAGAAGTAGCAGAGGCAGAAGAAGAAGAAGAAGAAGAAGAAAAAGAAGCGGAGAAGAGAAAGAAATCGATGCGTTCGTGCATCGCGTGGCTGAAAGTGAACCAACCGGTGGCCACGCCTCCTTAGACAGCCGCCAGCCAACAATTAAGATTTGATCGGCAAAAATGGTCGAGGCAAAATGGCGCTGGCCACTGAATACGTAATGCTGAACGAGCCGAGACACGCGGTTCTTCGAGTCTTTCCTTTGAATTCGCATTTTAAAAAGGCTATCGTTCTCTCTCTCTTTCTCTCTCTCTCTCTCTCTCTCTCTCTCCTTTTTTCTTTCTCTCTCTCTTTCCCTCTCTCTCACTCTTTCTTTCTCTTTTTTTCTCTACTTTCTTTTTTCTCTCTATACGATTTGCACTTATATTTATTTAATTTATTTATACACCATGATCGTACGTTTTTGATGTAACAACCGTCGACTCCTGTAAGAATGCAACCGATCGTACATCCCTGCGCTAACATTAAAACAGCACGTTTTAATTTAGCAGTACAAAAATATGCACGTCGACGATCGCATGCTTACGAAAAGAAGGAAAAAAGAAAAAAAAAAAGAGAAAAAAAAAAGTAAAATAAAACGAAAGAAAGAAAGATGATAGGAAAAAAAAAATAGCTGGTAGGCAGAAGCATACAAAGAAAAGTTGGTATTTCACGTTTTGCATGGCCATCACATTGCAAGAAGGAAGAAGACGGAGAGAATGGAATGGAAGGAGAAAGAGAAGGGTAGGGAAGAAAGAGGGAAGTAGAGGGAGCATATAAATCATATCGATAGGGACACGCAACATCGTTTCATCGTGCATATTTTGTACGTCCTTCTATGGAGCTTGTCCTTGATACTTAATGCAAGAGTTCCGCGCATGCCGGTACCTCGACACGACAATTTCGTTTCCCTTTGAACGTAAAATCGTCTTCTTCGGTTTCCTCGTTTTGTCGTTTTCTATGATTCCGAAGGGAGTTCATCGCACCGATCGCGTTTTTTTTTTTTTCTTCTCTTTTCTTTTGCTTTGCTTTCCTTTCCTTTCCTTTCTTATTTTCTACTTGGTAAGAGGGCGAGGTATTGGGAGATGGGGATTTGAGGAAGAGGGAGGAAGAGAGGGACGGACGGTTGGATGGGCGGAAAGAAGAGACGGATTAAAATTGCACGAACGTTTTCGCCAAGGTACTTGTAGAGAAGGTACGTCGGGCGAAAATACAGGCGAGACCACTCTAATCATGGCGGATAGGCCTCGCCGGTAGCCACGTATCGTCGTTTTAGCCCTCAACTCGAGACTCTCATTACGCTAATGCCCCGCCAATCACCGTTTTTCCATTGCTGGCACACCCCCTATCCACCTCTTTTTCTCGATCACTCCAATCGGAATCATGCAAACCTATTGAAAAAATCAAACACTTTGAGTCCCTATTCACTTGAGGGATTACTTATACATAGGTACTTATATATATCGATACCACGAAATCAGGATCAATTTCTAAGAATTCATTCTCGATTTGAAACGGCGATTCTGTGTATATGAAAAAAAGAAAAAAAAAAAGAAAAAGAAACGTAATATAGTTAGGATACTATCGAGGTTTGAATAATAGAGAATAATTTAGATGGTAGAATCGGTTTCTTATTTTTTTTTTTTTTTTTTTTTTACTCTTCTCTGTAATTCAGTACTCATTCGTTTATAATATCCAAATGGATAAGCTGTGTCGATCAGAGATAAGTATCAGAGGTAAGTTAACTACTTACCTACGTCCGATGATTTGTACGAAGTCGAAGCCGAAGATGTTTTTTTTGTAAGCAACAGGTTAGTACGGAGAACGTTTTTCGTCTCGATTTTATCTCGATACGTTGTTCCGTTTGAATATTCGTTCGATGATACCTACGAACTAGAAAATACGGCTAGAGTCTCGAGACTTTCGCACGCGTACTTTTAAAAGACTTGATCCATCGAAGTCTTTAACAGGGTACTTGGCGAAATAACCGAAGAAACTCTCTTTAGCATACCGCGGAGGGCCAACCGTTAAGCCTGGTCGTTAAGTTTATGGTGAGGGAGCTGCGAGATGCTGAGAGCTTGGCAATTAGATGCCTTCCGTGAACACTGTGATCTTCGCCACGCGAAAGAAAACGACCGTGGCTGTTTGTGTGCGAGAAAGAGAGAGAGAGAGAGAGAGAGAGAGAGAGAGAGAGAGAGAGAGAGAGATGGAGGTAGATATAGTTAGATAGATATAGATAGATAGATAGATAGATAGATAGATAGATACGATAGATAGATAGATAGAAAGAGAAGTAAGTAAGTACTTTCCCGATGCTTTTCGATATGCATGGTGATCTCCATGACGAGGAAATTGAAAGGACGTTTAAGCCTACTTCTTGCCGATTCACCGTTTCGCGATAGAGCTGAGAAACGCGATGCGAATGCGATGATCCATCCATCGGCCATCGCTACTGAACTGCTTTTTCCATGGTAGAAAAACTGCTAGCTTGAAGCCCGCTCTTTGATTATCGCGGAATCTCGATCGTCGAAGTAGGTAGAAGTAGGTAGATTTCTTTCGTTTTAGTTATCTACATATCTACGTATCATGTATGTAAGATATGCTCGCATATACCTGCATACATATGTAGGTATGTAGAATGTAGAATGTATGAAATTTGTAACATAGTAGAGACCATGTAATAATCGGTAAGATCTTTTCTACCTTGTAATTCCTCTTTTGACGTATGGAACGAATCGAGTACACGCGAAACAAGGTTTCACTCTAAAAGCGTGGTATATCTATTGGTAGGAATCGTTTGCAATATTTTGCGAAAAACAGATACAAAGACATCGATGTAGTTTCAAGGATAGCCGATCGTTTTCGATGACCTTGGGGTATGATCCCGTGGTTTCGATAGAAGGAAAGGTGGACGAACGAAAACGGATCGGTATCTCGATGGATAGCTTTCGATGGATATAGAACGAACGATGATTGCTGAGAGAGAGAAAGAGAGAGAGAGAGAACGGGCAAGCACTATTATCGTTAAGCCGCATCTTCGACCGAAGAGTCGGGGTAATTGTTTCCTTTGGTTTATAGTTTTATTCCAACTCAGCAACGCGATGATATCTCCTCTCGTTTTATATTCCTCGAGGCTAACTGTTTCTCCTCTCTCTCTCTCACACACTTTTTTCTCTCTCTTATTTCTTCTTAAACATTTATCCCTCCTCTAAAAAGTAAAATTTGTCGAAAAGATAATACATCGATAAGACAATTTATCGTGTACGTTCATACATAAACGTTCAATGTTTCTTTACTATCATGATCCATTCGAATCAGAAACGATATATCATCTAACGAAACAAGCCTGTGATAAAAGGAAACTCGTTGGCGTAGATAAGAGCAAAGCCTATCCCAAAGGAAAGGTAACGTCCATTATAAGGGCGTAGATCGAAAGGAAGGAAAGGAAATTCTCCTTAAGAAGAAGATAGCTCTCGCCATCTTTGGAATCTCTCTTTCTCTTTTTATCTATATATCTATCTATCTATCGATCTATCTATCTATCTATCTATCTATCTATCTATCTTTTTCTTTTTCTCTTTCTCTTTTTTTCTCTGTTAAACTGAAAGGGGTTGGTT
>NC_062194.1:5667440-5674940 GCF_912470025.1 Vespa velutina
TAAGAGACGTAGAACAAAGTCATTTGTGCAAGTAACGTTTAATGTGTCGGTCACGTTAAACATTTAGCCGACAAGAAGTCGAATAATCTCATGTTCGTTAACGAAGCTCGGTAATTAACGTCGAGCTCATTAACGTTAGGAAAGGAAAAATTGGTAATTGTAAGTTTATATCTTTATTAAGAGTAAAATGCAAATGGTAGAAGGGAGTTTTGGTTTGCAAAGTAAATAAGTAAGTAAATAGAACGTTGAATAGAACGTTATCGTGACGTATTATAACATTTTTTTTTTTCTATAGGGTGAATCGGTATGGAACAAAACAAATATGGAGGAGAACGTTTATGACAGAATTCCTCGGCGATTTATCAGAAATAGAACAGAGGACAATGGGCATTAGTCGGCAAACTATCGTCCGGTTTGTTTTACCCCTTGCCTAGAGATATCTCGCGAACTGTGCTAACGAAGGTCCGAAAGCGTTTGGCCTCGTAATGACGAGGCCAACGTCGTAAATTACGACGTCGAGCGCAAGAGAATTCTCTGAAAGCTCGGAGAGGAAGGGTGGCGGATTCTCCTGGAGAGGAGAAGAAGAGGAGGAGAGAGATGAGGAGAGAGGAGAGAGGAGAGAGGAGAAAGAGCGATGGCGATGAAAGGGAAGCGTCGACTCGCGAACGACGCTACATAAACACAGGAATAGAGAGACGATCATATATATATATATATATATATATATATATATATATGTATATATGTATATATGTATGTGTATACGTGAATACTCAAACACTCAAACGATTCACCCTTTGCAATGGTGAACGCGAGGTACGTCCGTCCGCAGGCATTATATGTTGGAAACGCAGTTTGTCTTATCATTCGCCATCTAGTAATGGCGAGGAGCATTGCTTTACGACTAATGGACTTGCACCGGTAAATCACCACAGCACAATGCTCGCCGCTCTGCGGACGATTTACGAGCTTGGTCCAAACGCGGCATCGATCCTACGGTGTATAAAAGATCCGAGCTAGACTCCCTAGGACCGAACTCGAAAGTGGATTTCAAGCTTTACGGTGTAAGAGAGTTTTGTAAAAGATAGATAAATAGAGATGGATAGATAGATAGATGGATAGAGAGAGAAAGAGAGAGAGAGAGAGAGAGAGAGAGAGAGAGAGAGAGAGAGAGAATTTCCTATCGAAATGCAAGATCTCTATACTTCGAAGAGTTAGTCTCATAAATCATAAGAAAACTTTGCCAGACTTAAATTCTTAACACCTTTTAAGTAGATAAACCAATCGTTATCGGTGGATATTTTTCGTGTTAATCTTTTACACGATAACACCTATGACTATTATTCTCGACGTTTACGTTCTTTTCTGGAAGAAAAAGAGAAATGGAGCAAGAAAAAAAAAAAAAAAAAAAAAAAAAAAAAAAAAAAAAACAAAAAAAAAGGAAGCAAGAGATTTTCACTGCCTTTCCAAAGGAAACAATTTTATTTTAATGTTTAATGCATATTTTGAAATATTTATGCGTATATTCGTTCGAAGGATCGCATCGAACATCACGTAAATATCTTTATTAGCTACGATAGTGTCTCGATTGTTTTTCTTTTTCTTTTTCTTTTTCTTTTTTTTTTTTTTTCTTTTTTATTTATATTATTATTTTGTATTTCGTATTTTTTTCATCTTTGGAGAATTTCAATCATCGAAGGACGAGAAGAAACTCGCAGTTATAGGAACGTCGCTCGATCCCGGATGCATCGAAGATCGAGGCGCGATCCTCATCTTAAAAAGTATGTACTTTCGATGCTGCAGAGCGAAAAGCACTTAGGGAACGCCTCGGGTAAGCTGTGTAATAGTAATAATAACGTTATCGACGTTTTGTTCGAAGGGGACGATAAATGTTTATCGGCGAATACTCGTGCCCACGTAAACGAGGTTCCGGGGGCGTGAGTAAATCTATAAAAGACGGAAATTTTTTTCAGCCGTAGGCTACGTAAAACTGCTACAGGATAACCGTGCGCATCCGAATCGGAAGAGGACTTTAACGGAAATATTGTTTCTTCGAATTCGTCGAGAATTGTATGTACATTTATAATTTTTACATCGTAGTTCTTTTAAATGACGAAAAATCGTAAAATTATCGACTAAAGAAATATCTGTCTTCTTAGAAAAATTCTATCTCATTGTGACGATCGAATATATTCCAAATTACATAGTACTTTTTGTACTTGTTAATAGCAATGTCGTAATGTTATAAGCGTAACAAAGAGAGAAAGAAAAAAAAAAAAGAAAAGAAAAGAAAAGAAAAGAAAAGAAAAGAAAAGAGTTTTTCACCTTCGAAAAATATCGTCGAAGGTGGATGACAATATCGAACGTCTTAAAAAATATTTAGAATATTTCGTGAAATTGGACGAAAATTTATAGGGGGAAGGAAGAAAAGGGTGAGGAAAAGAGGGGGGGGGGGGAGAAAAAAAATAATAAAGAATTAGTAATTTCTCGAGGGCTCCATTTATAAGACAACGTTCCTTTTCTCGTTCTTTCTCACTTTCAACGATTCATCTTGAAGGATTGAAGTTGTACAAAGCCCAAGATAATTCGGTGTAGTTCTCGAACGAAGCTTCAAGACGATGGTCACTCGAGTATTGTGCTTCGAAGAGGTGGCTAATTAAATTATTTTCCTCGTTCATTCGACAGCGGGTGGATCCTCGTCGGCTGGTCTCTATCCGGTCAGTCACTACTTCAGGTCAAGCACTTCTTTCGAGGAGAGTTCTATTGTATCCGTCGACACATCGCTCGCCTTTCCAATTAGCGCGGCTTCGAGAAGGTGAAAGAGAAGGAGATTGCCATCTTTCGCGTCATTATTTCATGACTAACGCTGCTTTCCTTTTTATTCTTTTTATTCTTCTTCATCTTCTTCTTCTTTTTCTTTTGAATTTTACACCTGCGAGAATTACGTCTCTTTTTTTATTATGAATTTTTTTTTCTTTTTTTCTTTCTTTTTTTTTTTTTTTTTTTTTTTTTTTTTCCTTTTTTCTCACAAATTTATATAAAGGTACCTTCAATTTTTCGCGCCATTAGGGCGCCCTCTCGTTAAAAAGAAATCTTTTACCATCGAACTATTTAATAATCTTTCGAAATATTTTTCCCTCGTTATATTCGAAAATATGGCAACGTAAAAATTATAGGAATTACATTCCGTAGAGTACCTTATAATAAAAATAGTATTTCTATTATAAGGTAATTTTCTTCGGAAAATTGAAATTTTTATAAGGTAGGTGGTGGGAAGAGAACGATGATGTTTGGATTTCGTGTATCTCTCGAAGGGAAGAAGAAGAAGGGCTAAGGATTGCGGCTAATGTGCCGTTGCTTGGAATTATAACGTTACGAATCCTTTTTTCTTTATGTCTTTTTTCCCCTTGGGTTTAAAAGAACAGAGAGGAAAGCGTCGTAGAAGGAAAGAAAAAAAAAAGAAAGGAAAAGAAGAAGAAGAAGAAGGAAAAAAAAGACAAGAACAAAAAATATGAAAGAAAAGAAGAAAAAATCGTACACACTTTAGTTTCGCATTTCCGTGAGAAATATCTACTTGTCTATCTAATAATATGTTTCAAGTTGTTTAAATCGCATTAACCAACGTCTCTCTCTCTTTCTCTTTCTCTCTCTCTCTCTCTCTCTCTTTCTCTCTCTCTCTCTCTCTCTTTGTACTCTTTTATTTGTCTCTTTTCGATGTGTAATATTAAGTTAATTACTTATGAAAGAAAGAAAGAAATAGAGATAGATCCGAAACGCCATTGAACTCGTTCTCCTCTATGATAGGCTTAAAATTCTTTCGAAATATAATACGAGAGATAGAGATAGAGATAGAGATAGAGATAGAGATAGAGATAGAGATAGAGATAGAGATAGAGAGAGAGAGAGAGAGAGAGAGAGAAAGAGAAAGAGAGAAAGAGTGATCTTTAACTTCTGTCCGCAGTGGCTTCTGTCCATTAGTTGGATAAGATCTTCAGGCCGTTGAATTGGACCTTTACTCTCCCGACCCCAATTTGTATCTTTCTTCCCATCATCTTGGTACCTTGGTACCAGCTCCGAGCTTTGTCGGTATGCGAAAAATGATGCTGGAATTTTGCTGATAGGATCGCAGGTATGTCGCACCTCTCTTTCTAATCACGTGCTTGTTATACAGGATGTCCGACTGTTAAAGGTGAAAATACATGATAGTTATGACTTGTTAAAAGTTGATTAGATATATAAAGATAAAAAGAAAAAGTGAATTAAATAAATTTTCAAATTTAATTTATTGATTTAATTCATTGAAATTAATCTCGCTTGAGATTAAGGATAAAATTTATATTTAATGAGCCTTCGATGTGTTTCGAAGCGAGCTCATTAAAAAGGTTTTCTTTTTCTTTCTTTTTTTCGTTTTGTTTTTTTTTTTTCTTTTCTTTTCTCTTCTTTTCTTTCTTTTTCTTCTTTTCTTTCTTTCTTTTTTTTCTTTTTTTTTTTTTTTTTGTTGAAATAGGTACTCCTTACTCGTAGCTGACCTTTGAATTCGTTCCTGCTATTAGCATGATCGATGGGATGGCTTGTTTGTTTATCCTTCTTTTCGTTGCCGCTTCCACGCTTTAATATAGGTCGATGTTCTCTGAAAGGAAAGTTCGGCGAGTGCAATCGCCTGTAGGAAGGATTAATTATTTTCTCTGTTATTCATCTTCACCGGTAACATTCATCAAGATGTCATTCGATTCATGAGATTTAAAGGCATGTAAAAGGGATTATTCGATGAATTTACAGGCTTGTACGATTTCATTTACGACTCTATTAACACAGAAATGAATTTAAATTTGTCTCGAAAGTCACATTGACGAGGAAAAAAGAAGAAGAGAAAGAGAGAGAGAGAGAGAGATAGAGAAAGAGAGAGATGAAGAAAAAGAAAAAAAAGATGACGATAATAAATTTGTATTGAACAAAAATCAAATTAGAAAGAGATAGAGAGAGAGAGAGAGAGAGAGAGAGAGAGAGATGATAGGTGCTCGATATATTATTGATAGTTTGATCGTTGATATTGCCTGAAATTTTTTGATGCAAGTTCATCGAGGAGAATCGGATAATGAGTTGGAAGAGACCTGGCGCCAGAGGCTTCGTCATGGCCTTATTCCGTTAAGGCCACTTTTTTTGTCGCTCGATCTTTTCAGACGATCGAGAACCGCCGTAAGATTTCCAAAATAACGTACCTCACCTGGGCGATAAAATGTATTTCCAAGCAGCGAAAAGACTTTGCTTCATATACTGATCGTGATTACGAGATAGCTGGTTGAGTAGGTATAATGAACGGAGCCGACCGACCGACCGACTGACTGACCGACAGACAGACAGACCAACAGACCGATCGTAGACTCGCAAAAAATTCGAATTGAGTTGAATTTTGAAGCATGATAATTTAAAATGATCTTCTAATATAATAATAATTGTCATAGTAATCATTTCGGAATGGTTGATCTAATCTGAAAAAGAAAAGAATTGGTACGTTGGGGTAATTCAATTGATATGACGGTTAACGAGTTTATTTCGAAGGTCATTTCAAAACGGATATTGACGGGTCAAGATTGGGGAATAAAACGAACTTAGTTGTTGTGCGAGCTTACGAATCGATTCTATAAGAGTTGATTTTACTATTGGATTATGTGAAGAAAATCAAAGTTTTCGACTCGCAATGGCTTTGGTGTTAGACGAGGGTCTGACTGCCGCTTTATTGTGTGATGACGTTCTCTCTCTCTCTCTCTCTCTCTCTCTCTGTCTCTCTGTCTCTCTCCCTCTATCTTTCTTATATAGCTTAACCTCTCTTTCTCTTCCCTTCGATAAAAGATAGCATTCGTAATCGCTTTTAATTACTTTATAATGAGGCCGTGATTTGGCTCTCCCTGACTGGCGCCAACATCGGAGGCCAAAGAAGGAAGACAAAAAGGAAAAGAAGAGATAGGAAGATGAAAAAGAGAAGAAGAAGAAGGGGTTGGGGGGAGGGACTTGCGGTTTCGTGGCAGCTTGATGGCTTTATACTCCGGTTTTATAACGAACAAAAGAGTATTTTCGACTTGAGCCACGATGTTTTTTCTTTATTTTTTTTTTCAATTTTTTTTTTTCTTTTTTTCCCCTTTTTATTACTTTTTTTTTCTCTTTTTTGTTTTTTTTTCTTTTTTTTTTTTTTTTCTTTTTTTTAAGAAATATCAAGCAACGAGAGAAATTCACCGAAACCTCATCGTATCTCTTGACTTATTTCGTAACGTTTCACAGATATTTCGTAGAAAGAAAAATATTCGATTGTCGTTCACCGTTCGAATCGGCAAAAAATATATTATATCGTATCAATATTAATTTGCTTCTTTTTTGTTTTTTTGTTTTTTTTTTTTTTTTTGTTTTTTTCTTTTTTTTTTCTTTTTTCTTCGACGATCAAATGCAATCGATGGAGAAATGACAGAAGGAGAAATGATAGAGGAGTGTGTCTGTGTTTGTTTTGCGGAGTGGGGAAAGGGTTTAACTTATAGATTTTCAAAATTTGATCGTTTTGGAAGGTGAATTGGAGTTGTAAAAAATTGACACGCGTTCGTCGTTGTTGCGGCCTATTAAAGATTCTGAGCAGCTCATTTAGATACCTGTGCCCCATCGTCGTCGGTCATGGCGTTGAAGAGGGATGAGAATCAGAAAGAAAGAGAAAAAAAGAGAGAGAGAGAGAATGAGAGGAGTGACTAATGCGTCTGTAGCTCCCTGAAAAAAGCGTCCGTGCGGTCGAGCATCAAAGGATTCCTTGGCGCCGCTTCTTCTTATTCCTTTCTAGCCGCAACGCGGACGTCGCTCTTTCACGTTGTCCAGGATGCGACCGACCGTAACCCTACGATTGTCTGTTACGACCTAAGTCCTTCTGTTTCTCTCGCCTTTCCTTTAAAGGAAGATAACGTCGAGACAATCGATGTACCGATCGTGTCTTCGATAATGATGATTAAACTCTTTACAAATTGGATTCCTTTTAAATTGAATGTTCTTAGACCTTTTTACTATCTTTTCTCTCTCTCTCTCTCTCTCTCTCTCTCTCTCTCTCTCTTGAAGGTTAATTTTTTTTCTTTTTTATTTTCTTTCCTTTTTTCTTTTTTTTTCTCTCTTTTTTTTCCTTTTTTTTTTTTTTTTTTTTTTTTTTTTTTTTTTTTTTCTAAGGACAAACGTTCATCTCCTGTATCACGTTTCTTCTACTTCTTCTTCTGTTGCGAAGGAGTATCACGATGAAATTATACGTATCTACAATTTACAATCGACAATCAATGTTTAGGAATTTTCTTACGCGTCAATTACATAGTCGCACGAAGGCTCATTTTGATAAAACCCAAGAGAATTTTCTTCTTTAACATCCGGGATGCGTTTTGACCCTGGAATAAGATCCGTTCAATTTTATTTACCGTCTCTTTAACTCGATCGATTCATTGCACCGGAGTAGCGTCGCGATAAATCCCACTGGCAAATCGAATG
>NC_062194.1:5679940-5684940 GCF_912470025.1 Vespa velutina
AATAACGGTAGAATGGGCGGGGTTGCGTCGGGTCCAGCGAAGATACCCGGGCCGGGAAGAGTTCGTAGGATTTTCCTTTGTTCAACCGACGTTCTCTTGGTTACTCTTTCTCTCCTACACCACCCTTTTACTCCTAAATCCTCCCTTCTTATATCTTTTTCTTTTTCTTTTTTTTTTTTTTTTTTTTTTTTTTTTGGGAGGAGGAGAAGGAGGAGGAGGAGGGACAAGGAAAAAGGGAGAGAATCTCGATCCTCCGTGAAAGAAGAGAGCCGAAAGGACGAATATAATGTTTACTCAACTCATTAGGTGTTCTAATGTGTTATTAAATTCGTAACCGGTCTCCACTTCGGAATAACTCGAAAAAGAGAGAAAGAGAGAGTCAGAGAGAACGTGAGGGAAGAAGAAAAAGAGGGAAAGAGAATTGTTTCGCACTTACAGCTTCAGAAGATGTTCTCTTTTACGATGTTTCGTAGAAACTCGAGCATATGCCTCCCCTTTCGATTTTTTCGCCGAGTTAAAGGGTGATCCATAATCTTCTCGTTTCCTTCATCGATGACCGGCTGTGGCCACTTTGCAAGGGTTATAAACTACCGAGGGGATAGCTTGATTATTACGCGACGACTATACAAATACTTACCTAGCAATCTCTCTAGAAAAACTTTCGATCGTTAGACAATATTTACTATATTTTATGCTGTTAATAAGATTTTTTTAAAATACGTTTTAAAATAATAACGATATTCATGTATCATCAACGATCGTTTTAGCATTTCATTGACGAATTAAATCTTTACGAATCAATGTATTTGCTCGTATGATGTATATTGTAAAATTTTTTTTACAAAACTCAATATCATATTTGTTTCGATTCGAATGAAATTATTCGTAATTGTTCTTTACGATCCGACGGAAGTTTTAAGCTATTTATTTCGCGGAAATGTTAGATACGAAGTATCGATGAAGGTATACAAAAAATTTATGTGACTATAAATACGTCTGTAAGCTTTTCGCAAAAAATCATCGAATCATGGAACGTGTGATGATTTTTTTTTTACTTCGTTTTTTTAATTCGAACACGAATAACAACAGTGAGAACTGAATACAAAAATATTTTTTTATATCTTAGCTATGTCGGGGTCGTGTCGTGCTTGACGAACGAATATACTTGATACTCGGATTCTCTTTTAATAATTTTCTTTTTTTCCCTTTTTTTCAAATACGATTCTTGTCTTAGATACTTTTTTTTTTTTTTTATATCAGATATATTAACATGTAATATAATTTTTAATATTCTAAATGTCATGAGAGTAAAATTTTATAAATAGTCTTAAATGAAAAAAAGGAAAGTTTGCAAAATCGATTTTAAGACCATTGGTAATGCTCAACGGTGAGATTCGATGTATTAAAGAAACAAACAAACAAACAAAAAAAAAAATAAGAAAAGAGGAAAAGAATGAGTCTCCGAAAGGTTTGACAAGCAAAGTTGAATGAACAACTTTCAACCAACGTATACTCTCGTTTCTCTCTCTCTCTCTCTCTCTCTCTCTCTCATTTTCTCTTTTTTTTCGTAATCGGATCCCAAAGCTCTTGGATATCCATCGAAGGAGCATTCAACGAGCAACTCAGCTGTTTCCGGTGGGCGTTAACGCGAAAACGGGTTCACGATTCTGTCTCTTTCGTAGCGGTTGCTGCAACGATTCCGGGGCGTTTTTGCTAAGCGGTGCGCTAAGAAAATGTTCCATATCGGTAAAGAGAAAGAAGAGGGTGAAATGGCAAAAGGGTGAAGCGACGCATATCTCAGGGGCGTAGTCAGTGACCTCCTATGGAGGGTACACACCAGGAGACCATAAGGGTGCCCCACGATGTCCTGTGGTGCCTCTCTCCATCGAATTATCTTTGCGGGTGGTTTAGCCATCTTTTCTTGGTTTTTTTTTCTTCATTTCTTTTTTTTTTTTTTTTTTTTTCATGCACGCTCCTTCTTTCCACGCGCTGTGACTGATGATTACCGAACTTCTCATCTGCTTTTATCGTCGTGCTTTCTAACACTATTTTTTTTTTTTTCTTTTTTTGTTTTGTTTTGAAGACGATCCATTGTTTCCTCATGTTTTCTATCGTTTCTATCGAATTTGATCATTTCTATCTTGTAATAGATTAAATTACGAACGACAAGGTAGTAATAAGAATTGAAATAATAACGAGACTAGATGTAAGGAAAAATGAAAAGATGTTTGATAAAATTTTCATGATATTTCCTCAATTGGAATTAATTCTAATTGAACGATGACAACCATGGATAAATATTGAAATAATAACGATTAGGCGTATAGTAAAAAGAGAAAAATCATTTAATGAGATTTTCATGGCAATATCTTTTTCGTTCGAATTCATTTCATTTCTCTTAATCGAGATATAATGATTGGACAATATTTATGTTATTATAAGTGAATAGTTTTCAAAAGGATAATTATGATGTACCTAAAAGTTTTTATTTTATAATAATGAAATATTATAATTAATTTCAAACGCAGGTTGATCCTTCTTTTTTTTTTCTTTTTTTTTTTTTTTTTTTTTTTGCATATGATAATTCGATGATGAAACGAAGAACGTTTGATGAAAGTTTCTTGATATATTAAGAAACGATCTATTCACGTGCCGAACGAACTCGTGTGATTTGTTAAAGTTTCCTAGATTAACGATTAATCTCATAATTAAAAGGAAAAATTTTGTTCGTGATAATTGACTCAAGAGAGACAGAGAGACAGAGAGCAAGAGAGAGAGAGAGAGAGAGAGAGAGAGAGAGCAAGAGAGAGAGAGACAAATAATCTCGAACAGTCGCGCGGGGTAGAATAGTCCTCAAAAGAGGAAGGGAAGGAACAAATAAGAATGATAATTATTGTAATCCCGACGACGGTGGGAGGACAGCTGGGAGGTCCTGCTACTCTCCTCACCTCAGCCGTATCTAATATCGGACGCTACCGCTGAATTATCTTCTCAGGAGGTCCATTCCTTTAATTTATATTATTATTTAACTCGTCCGTAATCGAGATCACGGCGTGAAAGACGGGGAAGAGACGGTCTAGTCACGCCTCGTCTCTGTTAAACGGATGTCCGGGATGAGAATTACACTCGCTGTACTCTTGTGAATAGTCGATTAGATTTTTTTTTTAACATTCCATCGTTTATCGTCGTATTAGACAGTCATAAAAAAAAAAAAAAAGAAAAAGAAAAGAAAAGAAAGAAAGAAAAAAGTTTCTGTTTCTTTTTTTTTTTTTCTTTCTTTCTTTCTTTCTTTTTCTTTTTTTTTGATCCTTTTTATTCTAATTATATCGGAGAAAAGTTTTTTTTTCATTAAAATCCTTATCATTACCGCTATTAATGTCTGTTGAATCGTATTTTTTTGTTTCTTTCCTTTTTTGTTTAGCCGACACTTATGAGCGTTTTTTTCCTTTTTTTTTTTTTTTTTTTTTTTTTCTTTTTTACTAATGGGAAAACTGTTTTAACAAAAATGATTTTTATTAAAGTCTTCAACGTTGAAACGTTAAAATTCACTGAAATATCCTTTTTATAGTGTTCTAGAAGCGATAAAGGTTAATATACTTTAAGGTATAAGACATAATATATCTTTATGGACGTATGAATTTTTCCAATGATTTCAACACCTTTTTTGCATAATATTTTTCTCCGTTGGATCTATAAAATGCTTAGGTATAACGAATCGTTCAATACCGTATCACGATTTAACATTTAACAACCTACACGTTTCCGCGATAGTTGCAACCGGATTATAGCTTTGGCGCGTCTGAGACAAACCGTGTCATTTAGCTATTATATCAACGATCGATCGTGGTAGGAGCGTTATAATAAAATTGGTAAACAATATGAAGCCGTGCTCGAGCGTCTAATAATCACGTATCTAGAATGGATCTATTTACGCGTAGTGCCTTTCGCAATGCCACCGACGTTTCTAAGTCCTTACATTGCAACGACGAAGATATTATTCTCTTGAGAATATTTCAACGTGATTATATATTTAACCTCCGCCTCGAACGAACCCAGTCTTATGTTCTTAGCCTTTTATCGACAAATTCGCACTTTGACGTTTTAACGCTCTATAACGTCTCTGTAATTTTTAAATCGCATATATTTCTATATATACATACATTTATTATATGCATACACTTATCCGTGTAAGTATATTTTTTTCTTTTTCCTTTTCCTTTTTTTTATTTTTTTTTTATTTTTTTTTTTATTTTTTTTTATTTTTTTTATTTACGAAAATATTAAAACTAGCTTGGGTATGTTTATTCGCGAAAGTTAATGTTACCTGAGTTATATGTCTCCGAGTTTTACTTTCGATAATATATAATTATACTATATTTACTAATATAAATTATGTTGTAAATTTAACGTCACGTTACTTTTCGTTAAACCATAAAAAAAAAAAAAAACACAGAAGTATGGGTTGTAAAGATTTAACGAAGTTCGTTAAAGGCAGTTATTATCAAATGTCGTTGAATTCATCGATCATAAAAATTTGTAAACTTTACTAGTGATTAATTTTTTCTTCTTTTTTCTTTTTCTTTTATTTTTAATTATGGATCTTTTATATATATATATATATATATATATATATATATATATATATATATATATGTAAAGTCATTGAAATGACGTTGTCGTATTGAAAGATATTGCCGTCGGTAAAACCGTTTGCAATTTCGAATATTTGTGGGGCTGCGCACGTCTCAGGTGAAGCTATCAGGTTCCGCAGGTATCGGCCTGCCCCGAGTAGACGATTGGTCGAGAATAAGCCACGCCTTCTCACCTGCGACGCGAATAACCGATGGTGGGGATTAGCGGTAGGTCTTACCTGACTGACAATGACGTCACTGAACGTTACGTTCAATTTAGCCGTAGGTAGGTAAAGGACGTATAACTAAGTACACGTACTACGTGACATTTTCTTTTTATCTCGAATTCCTTTGATAATCATGAATATT